>NC_067476.1:140998793-141266293 GCF_947179515.1 Apodemus sylvaticus
GTATGTTCCTTACAAGGACTCGAATCCAGTCCTCAGAACATACACAAACACAAGCATGCAGACACATAAGCAAATATAACAGATAGTAATAAATGATATATACAAATACTAATCTAGTGGTTAGTATTAGGAAAGGGAATGACAGTACGGATAGGATTGATAAAGGAAGGTGTTTTGATAGGGTGACATCATTTGAGCAGAGAGTTGAAAGAAATGATGCAGAATGCCATGTGATAATTGGGCTAGAGAAGAGAAATGTTCCAGATAGATGGAAGAGCAAGCGTGTATTTGAAGTGCTTGGTGTATTTGAAGACTGGTAAGTTAGTCTAGCTCAAGCCATGTAAGGAGAGGGTCAGGGGAAGTATTGAGGTCAGCAGGCTGCTAGATCATTTAGAAGCTTGAAAGTCAATATACATTGTGGCTTTTTATGCGTGGTGAAAATGGGAATGCACTAGACAGTCTTGAGCAATGACATGGCTTGTATTTTACTTAGGGTCTGTCTTTTAAATTGAGAATAAAAAGTAGAAGCTCTGAGACTAATTACAAGGCATAGTAGACATCTAGGTGAGACACGGTGACCTAGGTATTAGTTGTAGTTGTGAAAGTGGTTAAAAGTGTTCAAAATCTGGATCTATTATGAGTAAAAAGTCCATGGAATTTTGTGTCTTGGAAGGTTTTCGCCTGCTGACCTCAACATTTTTTTAGATAGTGGATAAGGTCCAGAAGTGGGAGATCATTAATTACTTCTGAGATGTTAAAAGAGATCATTACTTCTGAGATGTTAAAAGAGTCTTATAAAGAAGAGTAATGTGGCCACAGCTAGATTTAAGAAGGTTAATCTGGAACTGGGCCAGGTGGCACACATGTCCTATCCTCAATTGAGAGGTGGAAGTGGGAGCATCAAGAGTTAAAAGCAGGGCCGGGCGGTGGTGGTGCATGCCTGTAATTCCAGCACTCTGGGAGGCAGAGGCAGGCAGATTTCTGAGTTCGAGGCCAGCCTGGTCTACAGAGTGAGTTCCAGGACAGCCAGGGCTATACAGAGAAACCCTGTTTCGATAAAACCAAATCCAAAAAAACAGAGAGAGAGAGAGAGAGAGAGAGAGAGAGAGAGAGAGAGGAGAGAGAGAGTGAGTTAACGGGGCTGGAGAGATGGCTCAATGGTGAAAAACACTAGCTGCTCTTAAGGAGGACTGGAGTTCAATTCCCACGACCCATACAGTAGCTACTGTCTGTGACTCAAGTTTCATAGATCAAATATCAACTTTTGGCTCCCCAAGGGCATTGATTGTGTGCATGTGGTGCACAGGCATACATTCAGATAAAAATCCATACAATAAATAAATAAATAATCTTAAAAAAAAAAAAAGTTAAGAGCCAGCCTCAGCTATACTGCAAGTCTGAAGCATGCCTAGCTATTTCAGACCCTGTCTCAAAAGCAAAAAACAAAAACAGAAAATGTGTAGAAGCAGGAGTGTGAATTCACTGTTATTCAGGGCAGAGAAGCCTAAGCTGGGTGCTGCTGACAGGCAGACAATACCAAAGTTGCTGGGCTTTCATGACTCGGGCCTTTCCTAGTATAAACTGGAGATAGAATTCTAGTAGAGATGACAAAAATACCAGTCATCAACCATTATTCCCATTTTCTTTTCATAAACCTTATTTGCCAAGGCTGATCTTTAACTTGCTATATATCCAAGGATGCTCTTGAGCCATTTTATAGGCTACATAAACAAATCACTTATTATCTCTCAGTGTCCTTTCAACATACCAGTTCTCACTCATTTAGCTACCTATAAAATATTTCATTTGTTATCTCTCTGAATAACTATCCTAATATTTTGTGACCAATTATTTTATTAATCATGTAAATCATCACTAACATTCCTACCTACCACACTAAGATAAAGATAGTGACAGAGAAGTGACAGGCAAAGTCTTATTTTAGAGGACAAATTTAACCCTTGCTCAAATGACCATGTGCCTGTGAAAAATTAGATATTAAACAGAATTCTTGTTTTTTCTCTTTCTGTTCTTTTCTTCTATTCCATTCATTCTTACCAATCAGTTTCCTTCCTCTAATTAATTAAAGTGCTATCTTTCTGTTCCATCCCCATCAACAGTCTGTTCTCTCTTACCATGTGGGTTCTGGAGATCAAACACAAGTTTTCAGGCTTGGTGATGACTGTTCTTATCTGAAGAACCATCTCACTGGCACAAGATAGCCCTTTAAAAAGAGATAATGTTTAATCTAGTCATCCTAGGTTTTTTTTGGTGGGGGCGGGGGGTTCAAGACAGGGTTTCTCTATGTAGCCCCGGCTGTCCTGGAACTCACTCTGTAGACCAGGCTGGCCTCAAACTCAGAAATCTTCCTGCCTCTGCCTCCCAATTGCTGGGATTAAAGGCATGCACCCACCACTAACTAGCTAGTCATTCTATTTTTATTTGGACTTCTTTTATTTCTACTTGAATTATGAATATACTGATTACAACTTCAAAATTCCACATCTAGGGTCTTTAAACCCTAATTTCTTTGAGAATTTTACTTTAGGATCACTTTTAGAGTTTATGGATTCTCCCTGCTTCTCAAATACTAACACCTTCCCTAAACATTAATGAGTTCAAATCATATTCATTCCTTAAAGAGCTCTATATGGATATGAAATAAGGACGTAAAAAGAAATTGTTAGATCTTTCATGTTTTTTGTTAACTGTCTTGTAGTTTCTTCTGACAAACCTAGATATAATCCTGTAAATAAATCAAAACCACAGAACTCTTGCGAGGTGTTTTCAATAATGTGTGGTTACCAGAGGAGGCCCATCACCATACACATTAACTTATTTTATCTCTTTAACTCTTAGTTTTCCCATCTGTAGAGGGAATGATAACAGATTTTTATCACACAGATTGTTGTGAGAAGCCAATGGATTAATTTTTGTAGGAGCACAGATGAAATTCCAGAGTTGTGTTGTACTGTTTTCTTTCCCATGTTCCTGTGGAGTCTGTGATATATGTGTGTGGGAACTTGCAGAGTTCATGTAAAAAAAAAAAAAAAAACAAAAAAACCTTTAAGCTGGGCAGTGGTGGTACATGCCTAATCCCAGCACTTGGGAGGCAGAGGTAGGTGGATTTCTGAGTTCAAGGCTAGCCTGGTCTACAGACTGAATTCCAGGACAGCCATGGCTACACAGAGAAACCCTGTCTCAAAAAAACCAAACCAAAACAAAACAAAAAACAAAAAACAGAAAAAACCCTTTAATCTTTTGTAGTGTTATTGTTTTTTGGATGAGGTAATACTGAGTCCTCATTCTCTGGTTCTTCACATGATATAGTTTCCTTCATAATCCTTTTATCATTAGCCTGTTTCCTCCAGACATACTCTAGTTGGCTAAGATCTCTCATATTCCAGCTGTGGTCTGTTTCATATCTTAATGTTACCATGTTTTGACTTTTCACGACTACAGTGATATTAAATACACAGGAATCTGTGCTTCTTACAACTTTCCATACGACCTGAGGTTCATTGATTGATTTCTTCCTATTTCTTTTCCTTAGAAATAGGGTCTTTGTTGTGTAGCCCTGACTCACCTGACACTGAACTCATAGAAATCTTCCTGCCTCAGCCACCTAAGTCCCAAGAGTACAGGTATGTGCCTTTACTCCTGGCTATAAATTTCTCTACTTATTCTAATAATAAACTATGTCTCCTGTCGCTGTGCTTATGTATTTATTGCCTTATTTTTTTAACCTGGATATATATAATTCATAACATTTTGGAGCTTGTGGCTCAGACAGTATAAATAACTTGGTCATGGTCTTAAAGTAATTATAATTTATTCTGAAAGGAGGCAATTTACATTCTGTCTTCCAGAAACCATACTTCTACTCACACAGCATTTGTCTATTCAATAGTTTATTAAGAGGGTGAAAAAGAGCTGCTTTTGGAAATGTCAACTACTATTTATAAAGCTAAAGATATTAAAGTGTAATCTTTTTTTATTTGATATATTCTTTATTTATATTTACATTTCTTTATTTACATTTTCCCTTTCCTGGATCCCCCTTCCTGAAAGTCCCATAAGCCCTCTTCCCTCTCCCTCTTCACCAATAACATCCCTTCCCACTTCCCTATCCTGGTATTCCCCTACACTGCTGCACTGAGCTTAAAGTGAAATCTTAATAGAGTATTACCTTTTCCTTAACTGAGATACACTTACTCATTAAAAAATTTTCCACTGAATATGTACAACATATAATTTACATATTTACTTGAGAACAAGCTTAGAGTAATTCATAGCTGATCAGCAGAGAGGCACTTTTGTAGTTCAGGAAAGAGTCAACAATAGTGATAATGATAGAAGTCAAAGAAAATGGGCAGATTTTTGTATATTATGAAAGCAAAGTCAATAGATATAACAGATGGACCTTATATATAAGAGAATAAAGTAAAAACATATCTCCAAAGAGGGCCAGCAGTATGGGCTCATCAGATACAGGGCTTGCCACTAAGTCTAATTATCTGAGTTTGACCCCCAGAAACCACATGAAAGAATTGACACCTTCGTCAGGCTCCTGTCAGCAAGCACTTGTTGGCATCCACATTAGTGTCTGGGCTTGGTGACAGTATATGGAATAGATCCCCAGGTGGGGCAGTCTCTGGTTGGTCTTTCCTTTAGTCTCTGCCCCAAACTTTGTCTCTGTATCTCCTTCCATGGGTATTTTGTTCCCCCTTCTAAGAAGGACCAAAGTGTCCACACTTTGGTCTTCCTTCTTGAGATTTGTTTGGTCTGTGAATTGTATCTTGGATATTCCAGGCTTCTGACAAATACAGAGGTGGGTGCTCTTAGCACAATTGGACTGAGCACAAGGTTCCCAATGGAGGAGCTAGAGAAAGGACCCAAGGTGCTGAAGGAGCTTTCAGATGCATAGAAGGAAGAACAATATGAACCAACCAGTAACCCCAGAGCTCCCAGGGACTAAACTACCAACCAAAGAGTACACATGGAGGGACCCATGTGTCCAGCTGCATATGCAGCAGAGGATGGCCTTGTTGGACATCAAAGGGAGGAGAGGCCCTTGGCCCTGAGAAGTCTCAATGCCCCAGTATAGGGGAATAAATACCAGGACAGGGAATCAGTGATGGGTTGGTGAGAATGGAGAGGAGAGATAGGATAGGTTATTTTCAGAGGGGAAACCAGGAAAGGAGATAACATTTGAAATATAAATTAAGAAAATATTTAATTAAAAAGAATTGACAGCTTCAACTTGTCCTCTGACTTCCACACATATGCTATGTCATGCATATGTGCGCATGTGCATACACACATAAATAAGTATATGTAAAAAAAACACATTAAAAAAAAGAATATTTTCAAGGAGCCACACATTGTATCAATGTATATAATCCCAGCACTCAGGAGGCTGAAACAGGAGTATGAGACTGGGCTACACAGACAAATGTGTTTCAATAAAAATTAAGGACTGGAGTGATGGCTTAGTAGTTAAGAGCACTAACTGTTTTTCCAGAGGTCCTGAGTTCAATTCCCAGCAACCACATGGTGGCTTACAACCATTTGTAATGGGACCCAATGCCCTCTTCTGGTGTGTCAGAGAGAGACAGTATACTCATATTCATTAAATAAATAAATCTTTAAAACAACACCAAAAAGACACATTTCTTAAGTTTTTCCTCATTTGTCTTATCACCTGGAAAAAAGGAAATGGAATTTTCATTATTCTAAATGGATAAGATACTTGGAGGAGAAATTCTGGGAAAAAGACCAGAACTTTTTGTTCCATACTTAAACATACAAAGTTGTAGTTGTGACAAGTGTTAGAAAGTCATTGAAGATGCTGGGCAATGGTGGCTCATGCCTTAATCCCAGCACTTGGGAGGCAGAGGCAGGCTGATCTCTGAGTTTGAGGCCAGCCTGGTTTACAGAGTGAGTTCCAGGACAGCCAGGGTTATACAGAGAAACCCTGTCTCGAAAAACCAAAATTAATAAATACATACAAACAAAACAACAAAGTCATTGAAGGGTTCAAATGTGGATACAACAGTTCAGGCTTATATTTTGAAAAAATAAACATTCTTTTGATTATGAGTATATTTAAAAAGATAAGAAGCCCAGCCTGAGGATTTGTGGGTAGAGGCCTTAGTTGCTTTGGGATCTTAAACAAGTAACGGCATCCTTCTTGAGGTTTAGTTTTCTCATCTTTCAAATAGGGATAGCAAATTTTGTCCATATCCAAAGATTACAAGGAATGTAGGTCTGTTGGAACAGGCCTTCAATCTCAACTACTCAAGAGAATCAGCCTGTAGAGTTGAGAGTTCAAGGCCTGCTTGTGCTGTAGAATAAAATTTAAGTCCAGCCTGGTAAAAAATAAGTAAGAAGGTTAGGGCTATAGCTCAGTGGTAGTGTGGTTTTATGTGGGCCTCTAGGTTCAGTCTCTCTCTCTCTCTCTCTCTTTTTTTTATTTGATTTTTTCAAGACAGGGCTTCTCTCTATAGCCCTGGCTGTCCTGGAACTCACTCTGTAGACTAAGCTGGCCTTGAACTCAGAAATCGGCCTGCCTCTGCCTCCTAAGTGCTGGGGTTACAGGCATGCGCCACCACCGCCCGGCAGTTCAGTCTCTAATATCAACAAAACCAAACAAAACCAGAAGAACTGCCACAAGAATTAGCTGAAGTTTAAGATGAATAAACATACTATGACAATTAGAAAATTATCACAGTTACAGAAAAATTGCAAATACAATGAAAATAACCTTTCCCTGAACACCTTGAGGGTAATATAAATAAGAACTTTCTCCTGTATAACTCAAAACAAGGAAATCAATATCCATATATCACTTACCATTTAATCTTTTGACTCTATTGCTGCTTCATTGAAATTGTTCCAGTAATGTCCTTTATAGCAAGAGGGCTCAGCAATAGAATTATATATAATATATGCTGCTTTGTCTTTTTAGTCTCCTTCAGTCTAGACTAGTCCTTCAGTTCAGTGTTGACTCTCATGATCTTTTTTTTTTTTAAGATTTATTTTATTTATAGTGTACACTATGGATGTCTTGAGATACACAGAAGAGGGCATTGGATCTCATTACAGATGGTTGTGAGTCACCATGTGGTTGCTGGGAATTGAACTCAGGACCTCTGGAAGAGCGGTCAGTGCTCTTAACTCTCATGATCTCCAGCTCTGACTCTTGTGATCTTAAAAGACTATCTTTAGGGGTTGGAGAAATGGCTCAGCAGTTAAGAGCACTAGCTGCTCTTTCAGAGGTCCTGAGTTCAATTCCCAGCACCCACATGGCAGATCACAGCTGTCTGTAACTCAGATTCTAGGGGATTCAATACCCTCATACAGACATACATTCAGGTAAAACATCAATGCATGTGAAATGAAAAAATAACAAAAAGACTATGTTTTCAGTCTTAACAGACAACAAAATGTAACCTAGATAACTAAATTGGTTGCTATTTATTTTCTACCAGTAGTTGAGATATATTTATGGAAATCTATTCAGTCATATGGGCCTCTTATTACAAACTTTAGTGCCAGCTGTTCTTGATGGCTGAATAATTGAAGTAGCCTCCCAAACAACCTAACAACTTAAGTGTCTGTTAGAGAGTTTTTTTTTTTTTTTTTTTTTTTTTTTTTTTTTTTTTTGGTTTTTATGGATTTGGTTTTTTCGAGACAAGGTTTCTCTGTATAGCCCTGGCTATTCTGGAACTCACTCTGTAGACCAGGCTGGCCTTGAACTCAGAAATCAGCCTGCCTCTGCCTCCCAGAGTACTGGGATTATAGGCGTTCACCACCACCACCTGGCTCTATTAGAGAATCTTAAATATGACATTTAGATTTAGTGGACATCCATCCATAAATACTGTACTAGATTCTAGCAGCATGTTTTTTAACTCTTTGATATTTATAAATATTTATAGAGAGGTTTCAGATAGTACAGTAAGTAAGTGATAAAAGAAACCTGGTCTTTGTTTTCATGGAACTCACAGATTGTTGGCTGCAATTTTTTTTTGTCAGCTGCAGTCTTGTTTAAAAACAAATTGTTAGGATCAATGTGAAATAAGGAAACAAATATAAAACAGGGAATTATTTCAAGGGAGACTGTGGGAATGTGCAGGGCCTGGAGCAAATGGCCATACATATGCTCCCATGACTCTGGACAATGCCAAGGACTTTTTTTTTTACATATTTGTGTGTGTGTGTGTGTGTGTGTGTGTGTGTAAACCAAAGGGCAGTTTGTAGGAGGAAGTTCTTTTTTCCTAAAAGGTTCCAAGAATTGAACTCAGGTTGGTGGGCTTGGCAGTAAGCACCCTTCCCCATTGAGCTATCTCACCATTCATCAAGGACCATTGAGGTTGAAATATGAGATCTTCCTTGCTTGATTGAGGTTGTGGGTCCTTCAGGAAGGTGTCAGCAGCTGAAAAGATCATGGTGATATGTTAGTTGCTGCAGTGAAGCAATAGTCTGGAATTCAAAACCTGGGCCCTGGGTACAGGTTTACATTTTAGCCCCCTATGTGACCTTGGCAAACTCTTTCTCTGGACTTCTTGTAATTTTAAAATGAGAATAGTAATACTTGTTTTTACCTATTGCTAGGGTAGTTGTGGGGATCAGGTTAAAGGTGACCTTTAAACGGTTATATAGTGTGGTCATGTGAGGAACCAGCTGCACCTGGATTGATTTACTCAACATGTGAGGCAGGTATGGCATTACTTTTCTTTGATCTCTGTATCAGCTAAGTTTTCCCTCTACCCCATGTAAGCAAGTATTCAATTACCATATAAATTTCATACACTAAATCTTTCAGGAATGAGCCCACTGATCCACTGTAGCAATGCAAGAGCATTTGTTGACATGACTACAACTTCTGCTTGTTTCCATCCTCTTCCTTTCTGAATCTACATATTTTCTTTGAAACCAGTTTAGAGGACTGCTCCTCTACCACTGAGAAGGAGAAAAGAATCAACAAGTCTAAGATACGCAGAGGTTATCTGGTCTAACACCAGCTTCTCCCCTCTTCCAACCTTCTTTTCTTGTCTTACATTTTACAGAGATAAAAAATAAAGGCCAAGTTGTTACAAATTCATCTATTGGATTAGAGATAAACAGTAAATGTAGGTTTAGTAACTCCATATTTTAAAATAGGGGATCCTGCATTTTTGTATGTAAAAGTTAACACTTGAAAGTTATACTAGAAATCTGGGACCCTATCCCAGGCTATTTATTTATTTATTTATTTTTATTTTATGTGTATGGGTGTTTTGCCTGCATGTATGCATGTACACCACATGTGAGCAGTAACCATGGAAAGAAGAAGAGGAGTCAGATACCCTGGAACTAGACTTACAGTTGTGAGCTGCCATGTGGGTGATGGGAATAGAACCTGGGTTCCTCGGGAAGAGCAAAAAATGCTCTTAACTGCTAAACCATCTCTCCAGCTCTGTCAGCCTAAAACCAGAATTTACAGAAAATAAAACCTCTGAATCTATTTTTATGAGATTCTCAAATAGTTGTTACAAGGGGGTAGAATACTGAAACACAATTCTTTCAGCACTAGGGTTATAGATCATCTGAGCGCACATCCCCTGAATATATGAGGCATAGGGTTCAACTATCTCCATAAAGTAAGGAGAGAAACTGATGGTTTTTTAAAGCATAGGAGAAGGGTGATTGTGAAAGAGGGTGTGAAAGAGAATTCTTTCTAGATTTTCTAATAGATCAGTGTTAGGAAAGATTACATACAGAAATTGAGGAACTAGAATTTTAATCTCTTAACATTTTCTGGCTAAGCATTGGTGATGCACCAGTCCTAGCATTCAGGAGGCAGAAGCAGACAAATCTCTGTGAGTTTGGATTCTTTTAACTACACAGTTCTCAGAGCTTTAACACATAGATTCTTCCTTTCTCCGCTGGCTTTGGAAATCTCTCCCTTTGGAAAAGGCCATGTTATTTAGGAGGAAAATGTCTTGAATAGATAGGCATTTAGAATATCCAGCTGCTGTGTCCAATGTGATGACTACTAACCACAAATTAATTATATTTAGAGTAAGACTAAATAAATGACACTTTCTATTTTTCACTCACATTTTAAGTGTTTACTAGTCATATGTGGCTAATGGCTACTAGGTTGGTTAGCACCACATTAGAATGATGTAATGTGCTAGGGAACCCCAAGGCCATCACTTCCTATTCCTGTGCCCTAGGGTTCTCATATGTAAGAAAGAATGGTGGATATCAAAAGCTCCATTCTTTAACTTTCTGAGTGATTTATAATTCAGTTTTGGAGCCATGCCTCCCCTTATCCTTTAGTCCTTCTGCTACAGTTAGAGCAGAAGTATACCCAGAGGAACATTAAGTTACTAATTTGTCAAATTATGTTGTTTCCATTTCCTACTCCCTTGGTGGAAGGAGAAAATGCCCTGAGGGTATGCTTACATCAGAGTTCCTTACATTTGTGCAACGCTTTATGGGTCATAGAACTCTTTCATGTTATGTCTTCATGTTATACTTTTGAGGTATTATTATTTTTTTAGTATTTTTGTTGTTGTTTTGTTTTCCAGGTAGCTTTTGCTGTACTCACTCTGTAGAGCAGGCTGGCTTCTAACTTACAGAGATCTGCCTGCCTCTGATTCCCGAGTGCTGGGATTAAAGACCTGTGTCACCATACCCAGCTTTAAGTACTCTTCTTCTTCCAGGCATGTAATTATATGCATGCAATCTCATAAGCACCAAGGTTGAAGGGAGCTTGGGTTACATAACGAGACCTGGTTTCAAAAGACCAAGGCTTAGAGTTATAACTCAGTTCTAGAGCATTTACCTAACATGTACAAGGCCCTGAGTTTGATCACCAAAACTACAAAAACTAAAAAAGTACTTGAAAGGCCTTACAGTTAATCTTCAATATAAATTGTATGAAGGATTTATAAAATGAAAAATCCAATATTGGTGTAATGGCACACACCTATAATCCCAGCATTCACTGGAGGATTACCAGGAGTTTGAAACCACATTAGCTGCAAAAGCAAAACTCAAAAACCCAAACCAAAAACTACCAAGGCCACAACCACTGGAAAGTGAGCTAGTATGAATAGTTGCTAAAGTTGTCCTGGGCAAACTAAACAATCCCATTTTTAATCCTAGAGTGTATGTTTGGGGGTGTTTCTTAAGAATCTACATTACTAGTATTATTTGAGTATATTTTCAGAAATACTAGTTTTGTTTGGTTCTCATGACAGAACCTGTTTTTTAGTATCTCTGCAAATCTCAATTCTATGTTAACTTCAAAGTTAGAGATCTCCTAAAGGAGGATATCTTTGGATACCTCTGACAGTTAGAAAGGATTGCTTTATATTGAGCTCTCCAAAGAGATCTAACTATTCCACTTATAGTTACATAGTGCTGGCCTGCTTCATTCCCATACAAATCTTTCATATTTACTAATTCATTCAGAAAAATATATTAAGTACTGACTATAAACAAGTTTCTGTGCAAGACATTGAGGATTTAGCAGTGAACAAAATTACTTTGGCATCTACCTTCAGGAGCTAGCTTCTCTTGTGCTAGGAAACAGCCAATTTTCTTTCAGTCATTTGTTATTAGTTTTGGTGTGTGTTTCTATGATATGAACATGTTTATATGTGTGCAGGTGTATATGGAGGTGAGAAGTCAGCACTGTATGTCTTTCCCTGTTGCTATTTTAGTTTCTGAGACAGGGTCACTCACTGAGCCTGGAGCTCACCAATTCAATCGAGTGAGACTAGCTGGCTAACAAGCCCCAGAAATCTTCATTCTCACCTGCACTAGTATTTCAGGAATGTGCTGCTGAACCCAAATACTTTAGTGGGGGCTGGGGATGCAAATTTGGGAAGATAGTAAATGAGCAAAAAACAAAAAACAAAAAACAAACAACAACAAAAAAAAAACCAGAGTGTTCTGTCTGTAAGAAGGCTGGTGCGATTGAAGCCTTAGAGAGGAGACTGAGAGAATGGCACACGATGAAATAGAGGAAGAGATGAGGTGTGGGAGTTTGTTTTTTCTTCCTTATGTATTGGAATCAATCGATAATTTTTAGGCAGAAGGCTATGTGGCCCGATGTTTTAAATTGAGTGAATGATGTGTAGATACAGAGGGGGAAGAGTGAAGTGGGAGATCAGTTTGGAGGTCACTGTGGTCATCCAGGCAACAAATGAAAGTGGCTATATCTAGGTGAAGGCAACAGAGAGAGAGCTGAGAAAGCCAGGGCACCCCTCAACAGCTTCTTTTTTTACCCAGATAATATCTGGTTAGTGCTCCTCTCATAACAGGTTTGACTTCTTATCTAGTGTTTGTTCTTTGCACAGCCTGGTTCACTAGGATTGTCTACCCAGACAGTTCAATGAATAAACCAAACTGCACATCTTTTATTGGAAAGCAAAGTATTATAGATCTTAGTGCATGCTGGGGCAAGTACCCAGGCCTACCACCCATCTTCTTCCCAGTCCTTTGGTCCTATTTTATGCTTTACTTGTAGTTGTGAGAAATTAAAATCATCAATCTAATGCTTATCTTCCTAGTAGAAAGAGAGGATCTCAACCAGGAGTGGTGGCTCATGCCTTTAATCCTAGCACTTGGGAGGCAGAGGCAGGTGGATTTCTGAGTTTGAGGCCAGCCTGGTCTACAGAGTGAGTTCCAGGACAGCCAGGGCTACACAGAGAAACCCTGTCTTGAAAAACCAAAAAACAAAAACAAAAACAAAAACAAAAACAAAAAAACCCAACAAAAATAAAAAAGGATCTCTAGTCTTCTCTGTTAATCACATTATCAGTCTTCTAATGATTTGACCATAACCTTGAATACCCTATTATGCTGGCCTTATTAGGAAGAAGCAGAGAAAAAAACATGACTCTTGCTCTCAGTGTGTAATAGGAAAAGTTAGACCCAGACAAGTGCAATAGAAGGTTGTGTGTGTTATGGTGTCACAAGGAAAATGAGGTGAAAGGCACTGGAAGGGCAAAAGAATTTTCAGTTTTGGCAGTAAGTGGAGGAAACTAGACATGATTTCCTAGCAGATGTTCCTTGTAAAGAGTAGGACTGTTTGTCCATGAGGTGGTCAGTGATAGCCTCACTGAAAAGGTAATGTTTCCAGTAATCCCAGCACTTAGGAGACTGAGGCAGGTCCACTGTGAGTTTGAGGATAGCCTAAGCTACATAATGAGTTCTCCAGCTTGGACTACAAAGTGAGGTCCAGTCAAAATAAATCAAAGAAGCCAACATTTCATCAGTAATTCAAAGATAAAGTCCAAGCCATGTGTTCTTCTGGGGGAACAGTACTACAAGTAGAGGACAGTGGCTCTGGGAGTTATTGTTTTTGACAAGCACTAAAGCAGCCAAGTGTATGAAGCAGAGGGAACAGGGAAGGAAGAGAGAACAAGAATATGTGAGGAACTAGATAGAAAGTGACGAGATCATGTAAGAATTAGTAGAATTGGAAGGACTTGGACTTTGACTCAAAACTGTATGAGAACCAACCTGAGTGTTTTGAGCAAAGGAGTAAAACCCCTGACTTATGTAGCGGTGGTTTTGACAAAGACAATAAAAATAATTATGAAAATATTATTTATGTATATACATATATCTAAATTTTAATATTTATGGGTATGTATGTGCAGCTGTGCATGTGCCTGAGGAGATAGAGTTCTAGACCATTGTGAGCCACCTGATAGGAGTGCTGGGAATGGAACTTTGGTTCTTCACAAGAACAATGTGTATTCTTAACCACTGAGCCATTTCTCCAGTTTGTGTGTATGTATGTGTGTGTGTGTGTGTGTGTGTGTGTGTGTGTGTAATTATTGGTTTTTTGAAACAGAGTTTCCCTGTGCAATCCCTGGATGTCCTAGAACTCTGTAGACCAGGCTGGCCTCCAACTCAGAGATCCACCTGCCTCTGACTCCCAAGTGCTGGGATTAAAGGCATGTGCTACCATTGCTGGCCTCTAAATATTTTTTTTTAACTAACAGTGGATTAGTTGGAGGGTGTACACAAGGTGTAGTTTGGAAAGACTCTCTGGAAAAGATTCCCCAGAGGAGGAACAGAAGGACTGTGTATTCTATGTTCTCACTAATCACATGGCCTTCAGGTAAAGGGTGACTTTACTGCAGGTGAATTTCCTGATCAGTAATCAGTTAAATCTCTCATTAATAGTTCTGTTTGGTTTCCAGTATTTTAAACTTTTGAAAATTAGTTATCTGCACTTAAAATTTTAAATTCTAGACCTTTAAGGAATGGAAACATTGAACCATTGTACAACAGTTGACTTATCCGATTTAAGTACTGGTACTAGCTGTGTTTAGGTAATGGATGGGTCCTTTTGCCAAAGCATATATTGTGGTCTCTGGTTGATTCCTCTATTGTTACCCCTAAAGTGAGGATAAATATAATTTTACACATACAGTTGCTCTCACATAGAAGACCTAAGAGAAAGGAAAACAATTTTCTCTCTCTGTTAAATATTTCAGTTATGCGACCTACTTCACTCATTTACCTGGACATGATTAATTTTTTTCCCATTGTGCTGAGAATTGAACCTAGGACTTTGTATATGCTTGAAAAATGCTCTGCCACTGAGTTAAAACTCAAGCCCAGTCCCTGTTAATTTTTGATCTTGCAATTCTCAGGGTGGAAACAAGAGGACTGGACCCTGAGTCCTTGTACCTGTTTTGTTTTTGTTTTTTTGTTTTTGTTTTTTTGTTTTTTTTGATTTTTCAAACCATCCTTTGATCCCAATCTTAACTAATAATCTCTTTAAACCTAAAAAGTAGGCCAAATTAATTGTGGTCTGTTAGAATTCAAAGATGCTAGTGGGCTTTCTATCTTGAGAGGGCCAATTCTCATTCCCTTCCCCCTTCTACCTGCCAGGGTCCCAAGCCTGGTGTCTGTGACAGAGAAAGAAGACACTGGAATGAGTAATGTACCTATATTAATAATGTATAGCTTGTGCCATAGCCAAGGAGAGGAACACACTGTGTGTGTGTGTGTGTGTGTGTGTGTGTGTGTGTGTGTGTGTATGAGTTCAAAAAAGCTGTGAACATATGAGCTGTACACATCTGTTCCCATTCATCTGTCTACCAAACCTTATTGTCAGTGCTAGAGATATAGCAGTGAACAAAACAGGGCAGGTCTCTGCTATAATGAAGCTTATATTCCAATAAAGTACATGAATAATAACCCTGGCAGGTTAGAAGGGGGAAGGGGCCGGGCAGTGGTAGCGCACACCTTTAATCCCAGCACTTGGGAGGCAGAGGCAGGTGGATTTTTGAGTTCGAGGTCAGCCTGGTCTACAGAGTGAGTTCCAGGACAGCCAGGGCTACACAGAGAAACCCTGTCTTGAAAACAACAAAACAAAACAAAACAAAAAACAAACAAACAAAAAAAGAAGGGGGAAGGGAATGAGAATTGGCTTTCTCAAGATACAAAGTCCACTAGCATCTATGAACTCTTAACAGAACAATTAATTTGGTCTCCTTCTGAGGTTTAAAGAGACTATTAGTTATGATTGAGATCAAAGGGAGATTATTTCAAGTAATGGAAAGTTTTATGAAAAATAAAAGCAGAATGATTTGATGAAAAATTTCTAAAAAAGGAAAGCTGTGTCTGTAGGTAGGTATGTAAATGTACTTTCAGACAGACCTGTGTTTGAATTCTGGGTACATATATTTATGCTTATTTGTGTTTGTATGTGTAGCCCAGTGACTGTTGTGAATAGACTGTTTCTATATTAGTATATGGTTTTATGCAAGTGCATATACGAAGGTGAGCTGGTACGTGATACACACTGGGGATTCATGCAGGAGGACACACATGTCAGCATTAATGGAGATGTTTTGAAGTTTCTGTGGCATTTGTCAGTGGGCAGCTCTTCTACTTCTGGCATTCAGGGTCATTTGCCAGCTTCCTCTGTCCTTGTTCTGTCCCGTTTTAGTAAGCTTGCTATGCTTGGCTTCTCTCAGCCTTAGGAGGTTAAAGCCAAGGAGAAGATAGCAACTGACTCATCAAGCCAGAAGCTGGACAGAAGCTAATAATTTCTGTGTAACTTCTCTCAGTAAGAAAAGGCCTGGCATCCTTGCCTGTCCATGTCCCTTACACTGTGAGGAAATAGTCTTGACTTGAAATCAGAAGATCTGAGGATCTATTCTTGGCTCTGTCACTTATTATTGTGTGACCTTGGCTGGCTAGTTTTCTCTAGGTTTCAGTTTCCTCCTTCATAAGTACTCTGGATAGTAAAGGGGGAGGGAGCACAGATGGCTTGTTGGAGATATTATATAGTATTGCATCTGAAAAAGGAAGAGGAACATTTTGAGTACAAACAATGGCATGGATGTGAAGTGTGGTAGAGGCTGGGCAGATGGCTCAGTGGGTAAAGGAGCTTGCCACCAAGCCTAGTGACCTGGGACCCACGTGACGGTATTGAGGAATCAACTCCTCTAGGTTGTGCTCTGACTTCCACATATACACCATAGCATGCACCCATCCAAACAAACAAACAAACAAACAAACAAACAAACACAGAAATGTAAAATGGAATTTAAAATGTGGTGGTAGGCATGAGCTTTGTATAAGGAAAGCCAGAAAGAATACACTTAGAATACACTTAGAATAAACTGTAAACTTAGCACTCCTACGAGGCTCTACGTGATTTGGCTGATGCGTAGCTCTCATTCTCATGTGTTACTGGTTGTATTCCAGCCACATTGAGTTCCATTCTGTTCTCTGAGCAGGCCTCAATACCTTTCTGTTTGGATGGTTCTCTGTGCAGAATATTTGTTCTAAGAATTGACATGGTTACATATTTCTTCTTGAGAAATTTTTCACTTAGCTGAAATAGCAGTTCTCCAGGACTTCCCTAGACTGTTATCTAAAGTGGTTCTCTCTCTCTCTGTCTCTCTCTCTCTGTCTCTGTCTCTGTCTGTCTGTCTGTCTCTCTCTCTCTCTCTCTCTCTCTCTCTCTCTTTGGATTTTTTTTCTGAGACAGGGTTTCTCTGTATAGCCCTGGCTGTCCTGGAACTCATTCTGTAGACCAGGCTGGCCTCAGACTCAGAAATCTGCCTGCCTCTCTGGGATTACAGGCGTGCGCAACCACGGCCCAGCTAAAGTAGTTATCTCTCAATAGTGATCAGTATATGAAATGCACATCTTTTGGCCCTAAAATTTTATTTTCAGTAATTCATTCTATGGATATATTTGCAAATAATATATGAGTAAAGATGGCCATTGAAATATACTTGTTAAATTAATTATAACGTACAAATAGTAAATAAAGAGCATGAAACCATTCTTGATAGAGAATGGTACCAAGCATTTACATCTTTAAAAAGCAAGCTGATTGACTTATACATGTAACATTTGTTCAGCTTATTTCACGTATATAATAACTAAAGGCTAAATAACTAAAGCTGTACCTCAGAGCAACACTTGTCCAGCATGCCTGAAGCTCTGATTTATATCCCTATCAACACACACATACTCACCCCACACACACACACACTAAACTACCCAACTGCTTGTATATGGTGGCACATGCCTACAATAGGAACCTTTAGGAATCTTTGACAAGAGAATTGTGATATTAAATTAATCTTGGGCTACATAGGTTTGTACAGTCTCAAAAAGAAACAATAATTAAAATTCTATCACTTGTATAGAAAATTTTAAGTTGTAAGAATACATGTACATAGACATCTTTGTCTAACAAGTATGTCCCTTGTGTAGAGCACCTTTTCCTAAACCTTACTACCCCATGCTTGGCTAGACTATAAGGAGCTTATCTCTTTAAAGTCTAACATTTTAAGTTTATTTTAAAATTTCTGCCTCCATTGGTATCCTAAGGATCTTATGAATGATGCTAAAAGTATAGAAGTCCTTTGAAGCCATTATTTTGGTTATTCCACACAAGCTTTCCATACCAAGAGTGGTCTTATCTGCCCATTGTCTCTAGAAAGTTATACAAAGTATCAGTAACAGTGGTTGTCAGCAGGTGGGGAGATTGGGAGATATGATTAAGAGAGTCACTTATCAGTACATACCTTTTTATGCAGTATCACCTCACCTATATTACTTATTAAAATCATTAAATAGCAGTAGACAAAAGTGAGAAAAAAATTCTTATATCTAAATTTTCACATGTAATCATGGTACTTCCTTTGTGTTTGTTGTTGTTGAAACAAAGTCTCATTCTTTTAACCCAGGCTGGTCTAGAACTCACTATGGAGCCTAGGCTGACCTCAAACTTTTGGTAGTCCTGCCTCTACCTTCTGAGTTTCAGGAGTACAGGAATATGCCTCTGTACCCAGCTAAAATTGTGTGTCTTTAAAAGATACTTTTCCTTGTCACTCAGTTTTTTATCACTATATTTTATTTATTTGTAATACTTATCATAACTTAAAATTATCCTGGTATAATTGTTGATTGTATATTACCTACAATATCATTAGCATGCAAGTTCCACAAAGTCAATTATCTTGTACATCAGTGTCTTGTTCTGCACATGCATTTGGCATGTGATAGTTGTTGAATAAGCAAAGAAAGAGTGACCAAAAACAAAAGAAAAACAAACAAACAAACAAACAAACCAAAAAGGTCAAACCTAGGGAGTCAGGAGATAGAAATTATGTTATAGAAAGTGAGTGACATTTTCATTGCTGTTGTTATTGAGTTGAAAATGATGGCCATGCAGTAGTGGCGCACACCTGTAATCCCAGCACTCTGGGAGGCAGAGGCAGGCGGATTTCTGAGTTAGAGGCCAGCCTGGTCTACAGAGTGAGTTCCAGGACAGCCAGGGCTATACAGAGAAACCCTGTCTCGAAAAAAAACCAAATCCAAAAAACAGAAAACAAAAAGAAAAGAAAAGAAAATGATGTACATACCTTTAATCTCAGAACTAGAAAAGCAGAGGAGCTGGATCTCTGTGAATTCAATTCCAGTCTGCCTATTCTATATAGCAAGTTCTAGGCCAGGCAAACCTATATAGTGAGACTCTATCTCAAAAAGCAAAGAAAATTATCTTATTCATTATTTAATTTATATACTCACAGGTAAGATCTCATTTAGCTCAGACTGGCCTGAAACCCATTATGTAGCCAAGAATGATGTTGAACTTCTGATCCTAATGCCACTATGTCTTGAGCATGTGCTGCCTGCCCATTTTATGCAGTGCTGAAGAGTGAACCCAGGGGCTTTGTGCATGTTAGGCAAGCATACTTACTACCAACTGACTATATCCTCAGCCCCCAGAGTGTTTTTTATTATTAAAAATGTTACTTCTAGAATTAAAAAGTAAGTACATTCACTTCAGAAGTTGTTTTGGGCTGGAGAGATGGCTGAGCAGTTAAGAGCACTGACTGTTCTTCCAGAGGTCCTGAGTTCAATTCCTAGCAACCACATGATAGCTCACAATCATCTATAATGGGATCTGATGCACTCTTTTTTTTTGTCTTTTTTTTATTCGATATATTTTTTATTTACATTTCAAATGATTTCCCCTTTTCTAGCCCCCCACTCCCTGAAAGTCCCATAAGCCCCCTTTTCTCCCCCTGTCCTCCCACCCACCCCTTCCCACTTCCCCGTTCTGGTTTTGCCCTATACTTCTTCACTGAGTCTTTCTAGAACAAGGGGCCACTCCTCCTTTCTTCTTGTACCTCATTTGATGTATGGATTATGTTTGGGGTATTCCAGTTTTCTAGGTTAATATCCACTTATTAGTGAGTGCATACCATGAGTCACCTTTTGAGTCTGGGTTACCTCACTTAGTATGATGTTTTCTAGCTCCATCCATTTGCCTAAGAATTTCATGAATTCATTGTTTCTAATGGCTGAATAGTACTCCATTGTGTAGATATACCACATTTTTTGCATCCACTCTTCTGTTGAGGGATACCTGGGTTCTTTCCAGCATGCTCATGGATCGCCAGAATCAATATAGTTAAAATGGCCATTTTGCCAAAAGCAATATACAGATTCAATGCAATACCCATCAAAATCCCAACTCAATTCTTCACAGAGTTAGAAAAAGCAATTAACAAATTCATCTGGAATAACAAAAACCCAGGATAGCTAAAACTATTCTCAGCAACAAAAGAAATTCTGGGGGAATCAGTATCCCTGACCTCAAGCAATACTACAGAGCAATAGTGTTAAAAACTGCATGGTATTGGTACAGTGACAGGCAGGCAGATCAATGGAACAGGATTGAAGATCCAGAAATGAACCCACACACCTATGGCCACTTGATTCTCGACAAAGGGGCTGAAAACATCCAATGGAAAAAAGATAGCCTTTTCAACAAATGGTGCTGGTTCAACTGGAGGTCAGCATGCAGAAGAATGCGAATTGATCCATCTTTATCGCCTTGTACTAAGCTCAAATCCAAATGGATCAAGGACCTCCACATAAAGCCAGACACTCTGAAGCTAATAGAAAAGAAACTGGGGAAGACCCTTGAGGACATTGGTACAGGGAGAAAATTTCTGAACAGAACACCAATAGCGTATGCTCTAAGATCAAGAATTGACAAATGGGACCTCATAAAATTACAAAGTTTCTGTACGGCAAAGGACACCATCAAAAGGACAAATCGGCAACTAACAAATTGGGAAAAGATCTTCACCAATCCTACATCAGATAGAGGGCTAATATCCAATATATATAAAGAACTTAAGAAGTTAGACTCCAGAAAACCAAACAACCCTATTAAAAAATGGGGTACAGAGTTAAACAGGGAATTCTCACCTGAAGAACTTCGGATGGCGGAGAAGCATCTTAAAAAATGCTCAACTTCATTAGTCATTAGGGAAATGCAAATCAAAACAACCCTGAGATTTCACCTTACACCAGTCAGAATGGCTAAGATTAAAAATTCAGGAGACAGCAGGTGTTGGAGAGGGTGTGGAGAAAGAGGAACACTCCTCCACTGCTGGTGGGGTTGCAAATTGGTACAACCACTCTGGAAATCAGTCTGGCGGTTCCTCTGAAAACTGGGCACCTCACTTCCAGAAGATCCTGCTATACCACTCCTGGGCATATACCCAGAGGATTCCCCACCATGTAATAAGGATACATGCTCTACTATGTTCATAGCAGCCCTATTTATAATTGCCAGATGCTGATGCACTCTTATAGAGTATGTCTGAAGTCAGCTGCAGTGTACTCATATAGATTAAAAAGTTAATAATCATTTTTTAAAAAGAAGTTTATTTTTATAGTAAAAGTTATTTATTTATTTATTTATTTAGCTAAAGGGTTTTTAGCAAAATGGCATAGCATGTAAAAGTGCCTGTCACTAACCTGATAACCTGAATTTGATCCTCAGAACCCAAACAGGGTAGGGAAAGATCTCTGATTAATACTTTTTGTTCAGTCATCAGAAAAATAAAGATTTATAAAAACCAGTCCTGTTCTGTGAAATCAAAGTAATGAGCTATTTCAGCCTAGGATTATCCTATCCAAGGAAAAGAGAGATAGGAAAGCAGCAGTGAAGCGGGTGTGAAGGCTTCACCTGTAATCTCATTCCTTGGAGTCAAGAGGCACACAGGAGAATTGGAAGTCTAAACCCAGTCTGGGCTGCATAGTGAGACCCTATACCAAGACAAACAAAGGGAAGAGGGAGGGAAGGAGGGAGAAGAAAGCCAGTGAGATGGTTAAGTGGCCAGGGTGTTATCAGTGCTAGCCTGAGACCTGAATTCAATCCTTGGTCCTGTATAAAAGACAGATGTGGTAGTGGATACCTGTAATCCCAGCAGTCCTGAGTAAGATGGGAAGCAGAGGCAGGAAAACTGCCAGGGAGCCCCTGAACCAGCTAGCCTGGAGTACACAGCACAGCAGAAACAAAATCCTGCTTCAACACGGTGAAAGGCGAGAACCAGCTCTGATCTCTGAATGGGCACCGTGGAATGTGTGTGCATGTGTATAAGTGTGCCTGTGTGCATACACAAATAAATAGATTGTGTATTCTGATTCAGTAAGTCTGAGTTGAAGTCTAATAATCTATATTCAAACAAATTCCTTAGGTAATAGGGCAAAGATAATGTGAAGATCCTAGTCTCTAAATAACAATATAATTTCTTTCCCCACTCATTTTTTTCCTATAATAGCTCAGTCTGACCTCAAGTTTGTGATCTTGCTTTAGCCTACTTAGTGCTGAGATTACAGGCATTCACCACCATATCTAAATACCACAGCAGTTTCCTCATGTCTTTTTTGAGAAAAGTCTCATGTAGCCCAGACTGACCTCTAACACTCAAAGTAACCAAAGATGACTTTGAATGCTTGATTCTCCTGCCTTTACTTCTCAAGTATTGAGAATGCAGATGACTGTCATCATACTTCTATCTATCTATCTATCTATCTATCTATCTATCTATCTGTCTAAGAATCTGTCTAAGACAGGGTCTCACAATATAACCCTGACTGGTGGCCTGGAACTTACTATGGAACCCAGGCTGGCCTTGAACTTGAGACAGTTCAACTTGAGAACTTCCTACCTTAGTCTCCTGGGATATAACAGGATATTACTCCTGATATTACAGGAGTGGTCACTATACAAGGTTTTAATTCAGTCTTGATACTTTAATTCAAGGTTTTAATTCAGTCATATCTTGCTGGACCTAGTAACACTCATCTTTAGTCTGAGGCAGAGGCAGGCAGTGAGGAGTTTGAGGAATGAGACTAACTCAGCATTAACAACAACAACAAGGTGCATCTATTGTGTGCTTCCTCCTTAATGCAACCCTAGGATAGAGAAGGGCTCAACACTCCATTTTGTCAACACGCACACACACACACACACAATGACTCAGAAAGACAGTACACTTTTTCAATCTTATAAATTTACACATAAAGTATCTTGAGAGGTCACAGTGCTGTCTGTCCAGTCAACTCATGGTGTGGTATCAGGGGACTGGAAAAACTGACTGCTCTTCTAAAGGATCTGGGTTCGATTTCTAGCATACCCATGACAACTTATAACCATCTGTAACTTCAGTGCCTTCCTCTGGCCTCTGGTGGCAATAGACATGCAAGGCAATACGCATACATACATCCAGAGAAAGCACTCATACACATAAAATTTTAAAATTAGTTAATTAAAAAAAATTAGAAAGATGTAGCAGAAGATTCATTGACAGGAAAGTATCAGGCATTGATATAAGCAGATGGAATTTTGTGACTGCTCCTGTCTTATTTATAAGAGAACAAAGATGTATCCCTAATTACTGATTCTTTCTGGTGTATTTCAGGGAGGGCAATGAGCCAGGGGAGACCACCAAGATCACATACCGTGAACTCCTGGTCCAGGTGTGTCAGTTCAGCAATGTTCTCCGTAAACAGGGTGAGTATGTGTGTGGGAGAGGAACTAGAGGACCTAACCCTGAACTATCTGGGGAATTGGTGAGAAAGAGGACAAGAAACAGAAAAAAATAGCTGGGATGGGTCGTCTGAATGGGAGGGAGCAAGGAAGCCCATGGTCTCTGTTCTGTCTTTTTCCTGTAGGTATTCAGAAGGGTGACCGAGTGGCCATCTACATGCCTATGATCTTGGAACTTGTGGTGGCTATGCTGGCATGTGCTCGCCTTGGAGCTTTGCACTCCATTGTGGTAGGAGCTTAGGCTTGTGAAAGGAACCAAGGGTGAGGGACAGGGCTGTGGAGAAGGAAATTGGACCTGGATGGATCATAAATATAGGTCCAAATCGGTTATTCAGTATCTTCTGGAACCCTGTTTTGGAGATTTCATGAGCACCTCCCGTCCTTGATCACTCAGTCCCTAGACCCTTCCCCTCAGCTTTTTTTCCCCTTCCCTAGTTTGCAGGCTTCTCTGCAGAGTCTCTCTGTGAAAGGATCTTGGATTCCAGTTGCTGCCTGCTCATCACTACAGGTGACTAATTCTTTCACCCCTTCTCCAGATCCTCCTATACCTCAAGTGTGGTCTTCAGTCTGCTTGTTGATTTGGGGCTACTTGGAATGGAGGGTAGGGACTGCTTGCCTGCCTTCTCCTCAGCTGACTCTATGTCAGCCCAAATCATCTGGGAAAACCAGAGTCAAGAGGCCTATTCAGAAAGGGCCCTGTGGCCATTGGTCCCACTGGGGAGCATGGTGTGTACTAAGGCCTGGAATGTTTATTGCTCCCCAAAGATGCCTTCTACAGGGGGGAAAAACTTGTGAACCTGAAGGAGCTGGCTGATGAGTCCTTGGAGAAGTGCCGAGAAAAGTAAGTTTGCTGACGTACTGGCTACTAACCTGATTAACAGGCTCTTTCTCCAGTGCCAGCTTCCCTTTGTCCTTCCTATATACTCCTCGAGGGGCACGGGTGCATCTTGTCAACTTCTTCTACCAACCAGGGCCAATACTTCAGCCTTTTCTTTTCTTCAGGGGTTTCCCAGTGAGATGCTGCATTGTGGTCAAACATCTGGGGCGGGCAGAGCTGGGTATGAATGACTCCCCCAGCCAGTCCCCACCAGTTAAGAGGCCATGTCCAGATGTCCAGGTGAGTCTGACACTACTGTATACTCCTGTGAGCTAATTCCCTCTCTTCCTATCCAAGAATTTCCTCCCCCATCCCTTTTGCTTCTTCATCATAATTCTGACAATTCCAGGAAAGCTTCCTCTAGTAGGGCTGGTGGAGAGCAGGGGGTTTTGACCTTCAGTATGGGTAGAGAAGCCCTTGGTCTTTGGGAATTTAGAATGAAAAACTGTGAGGGTTGATAATAAGCACAGGGACCTTAAGGGCTTAGGCTTGGGCTTGGGTGGAAACATGCTGACTTGAAGGACTCTATGTACTCATCCTGATTGAACTATGACTTGAATGAGCTACATTTGTGGCTTTGGATCCATTACTTCTGCTGAAAGCTGTAGAAAAGTCCCATTGACAGCCTACAGTTCTGAGAGGCATAAGTATGTAAAAATTTTGGGGTCTGGAAGGATAGAGAATTACTTACATTCTTTGATTTGAAGTATCTGAGTAGTGTTGGGACTAGAGAGGCTAGCTATAGCTAGTATGAGACTAGGGAAATCAGAGAGCCCAATTAGAAATTTTATACAGAATAGGGGTTAGGAAATTTGAAGCTGAGGAGACTAGTGAAAGGGAGAAAGAGGGCAATGAGGGGGTTTAGGGAACACTCACCCTTCCCTCTCACCTCTATCCTTGGACCCTGCTCATCAGCCTTTCCATTCCATGGGCTCTTAACAGGGTAAGCTGAAAGAAAAGTCCAAGTGCATCCGACCCCAGGTATCCACTTCTTCACTGCCCTTGATCATTGCTTCCCTGTGTGCTTGTCTGTATGTTCATCTGCTCTGTCTGTCTGCTCCAGCGAAGTTACTGCAAGAGCTAAGCCTGGTCCCTTTGTTCCTGGGTCTCTTGATGTCCCTGTCATTCTGAAGGGTTCTAGAATCAAATGTCTGTTTTTTGCCTTTGTCAGCTCACATATAGCAAGGATATCAGAGTTAGCAACAGACATCAGTTCACTCCTGCCTCTAGCTCCTTTGTAGGACCTTTCAGAAAGCATATGCTCTGCACTTAGCTGGGCAGAGGGTAGAGCCAGGAAAGACAGGAGGCATTTGGAGGACGTACAAGCACTGATCCTAGAATTTTACCATCAAGTGGAAAGTTAGACCTATGTTGCAAAAGAAAAGGAAGTTTTGTATAGGACACAGAAAAGGGATTCCTAAATACATTTATATGCAACTTGGAATTTATAAGCCATGCATCACTCTTACATAATTAAGTACTAAATTCAACAAAAGTCACACTGTAGGTTGTGCTTAAAGCAGGTTAGTAGAGAGCTTGGAGTTCAGAGGCCAAATTTTAGTTGTATGACTTCAAATAAAGCCTATCTCTTCTCTGGATTTCACTTTTTAAAAAGCAGTAATAAAGAGAAGATAAATGATTAAGCAAAAAGTAGTTCTCACCCCTAAAAAAATATAAAGGCCACTGTTCCTGTGAGCTTTACCATCTTCACAGGGTGTTTTGGGTATTCCATGTTTGCCTTCTTGTGCTGGTGGTACATACAAGCTCTTACTCAGATGGGTGTGGACACAGACCTGGTTTCTAGAAAACCGTTTTTCTTACAAAATATATGCCTTTTATCCCAACACTGGAGAGGCAGAGTCATAGGATCTTTGTGAGTTCAAGGCAGTCTGATCTACAAGTTCCCAGCCAGCCAGGAAGGGAAGAAACAAAAACTAAATGAAGCCAGGCAGTGGTGGCGCACGCCTTTAATTCTACCACTTGGGAGGCAGAGGCAGGCGGATTTCTGAGTTTGAGGCTAGCCTGGTCTACAGAGTGAGTTCCAGGACATCCAGGGCTACACAGAGAAACCCTGTCTCAATAAACAAAACCAACAACAAACAAAACTAAATGAAACTTCTTTTGAAAGAGGTAATTAATGGTTTAGAATGGAGGCTCCAGAGCCAGACTCCCTGGTTCAAATGTTGTCTCTGCCACCTGCTACAATGTAAGCTCAGGCAACTTGGGCTCTCTTGTTTCAGTTTCTCTCTATATAAGGGAAAGATAGTAACTGTGCATATCTCATAGGATTTTATCTCTCTATCTATATGGTATTTGGCATGTAGTAACTACTCAATATATGTTAGGTGTTGTCACTGACTTAAAACAGCAGACAGACTGGCAATTTCTAGAAGGAAGATTAGGCTAAATAAATAAATCCAAAACAATACAACAATCACATTTCTTGTAATTCTGCCTCAAGCAGCAAAAGCATGGGTTTTTGTTTTTTCGAGATGAAAGTAAAGTCAATCACAAAAACTAACACTAAACCCAAAACAAGCAAGCAAACAAATAAAAACAACAAAGAAAATTAAAATATTCTCACAAAATTCAAGTTTGTGTGAAAACTGCAATAAAAGCTGTAGAAACCTTGGTAGGTCTCCAGGCTAGGCCTTGTAGCACAGTCTTCAAAGGAAGGCCTGGTATAGTTTACAGGTGTCCTTCTCAACCATACCACCTAAAACTCCATATTCCTCTTACATACCAGGTAATCTCTAAGTCTGTTCTGGCCCAAAAGACAAGGGCCAGCTCCTCAGTTTTTATTTTAGAAAACCCAGCCCTTTTCCTCTTCCAAGGCCGCGGGCCTCATAGGTACACATTGGCAAGCAATGTTTGCTTCACTAACAGCTCATTCTGCTTCCTGGTGCTCACTATCAGCTCCACGGTTGGAGCACCACACCTACTCCACCACTTCCCCCACCCCTGCTCCACACACAGACACCCACAAAGGAAACAGTGTTTTAAGACTGTAAAAAATTCTCTCATTGCCAAACTGCAGTATAATTCTCTCTTACCCTATAACAATTTAATGTACTACAAACCAGCACCATTTATAAAGAATATTGACATAGTTCCACTTAAAAACATTAAAGCCCTCAGCTCAAACAATCACTTGACAGGAAAAAAATATCCATGTGACAATATATACACATAAACTTATATAGATCATCCACTTAAAGATAGGGTACTTTATGTTTTCTTGTGCTGGAACAGTTTTTCTGTCACACCCCCACACACATACCCTGATCCCTCTAAAACAAGGGTTTCACTCTATTAGCCACAGCTGACCTGGAACTCCCTATGTAGACTAGGCTGGCCTTGAATTCAGCATGCTTCTGTCTCCTGAGTGCTGGAATTAAAGGCGCATAAGCCACCCTACCCAGTTTCACTTTTAGATAAATTTTATAATGCTCATATTCCAGAAATTTCAAATTCTCTTGAGTAAAGGTCAGGTGATACAGAGAAACAGGATTAGAGAGTCATGTTCTAATTTATCAAGATATATATGTCTGATACTTTGGGGATTTAAAAAAAACAAATATTCACATTACAATATGGGTATATGGTTCTGTGTTAGAGAAAGGAATTTATCTAACATTGCTATATCTACCAGTCAACCAGAGCCATTAAACATTCCAAGAATCTAGTGGAAGCAGATGCAACTGCATATCCTTGTAATCCCACCACTATGGATGCTGAGACTGGAGAATTGCAATTGGAGGCAAGCCAGAGACTTTGCCTTTTTTTTTTTTTAAAGATTCATTTATTTTATGTATATGAGTGCACTGTAGCTGTCTTCAGACACACCAGAAGAGGGCATCAGATCCTATTACAGATGGTTGTGGGCCACTGTGTGGTTGCTGGGAATTGAACTAAGGACCTCTGAAAGAACGTCTCTCAGCATCACTGAGCCATCTCTCCAGCTTGAGACCTTCTCTTAAAGTAAAATAAAATAATTTACTGACTGGCTTTAAGGTAGATAAAGAAAACTCCAAATATTTCTCACCGTCTTAACCTTTTCTCCAGTGGTCATTAAATGTACCCCTAACCTTTCTGACTTTAGTTAGTCTGCAA
Source organism: Apodemus sylvaticus (assembly GCF_947179515.1). Classification (NCBI taxonomy): domain Eukaryota; kingdom Metazoa; phylum Chordata; class Mammalia; order Rodentia; family Muridae; genus Apodemus; species Apodemus sylvaticus. The sequence goes on from NC_067476.1 coordinate 141,027,197, forward strand.
TCATATCTCTATTGACATTTACAAGATCATGTCAGACTTTTATGGTAAAAGGAACTACCTTGTTTAAAGCTCCTAAAGGGACTAGAGAAATGGTTTAACATTAAGAGCACTTTCAGTTTTTGAAGGAAACAGGGCTCCAAGCACTCACATCAAGTGGCTCACAAACGGGATGTAAAACCCTCCTCTTGCCAAGGCATTTTGCATTTCCATGGCACTCCAACATATACTCAACATCCACACACATACACATAAATAAGAAAACAGAAAAACGAGTGACTTCCCATATATGGGCAGAAGATTGAACTCCAGTGTAATTTTTGAGGCATCAAGGGAATCCAACTTCACCCAACAGAGTTTAGACTGGAAAAACTAGTTTTCAAAGAGGTAACATATTTAGGAAAAGAAAATAGTTTCAAAGGAGAGGTGAGAGAAACTTCAGGAAAGCAGATCCTGAAGTCATTGTCAAGTCAATCAAGCATAGTAGGCCATCCCTTACCTTTTGCTTCTCTACTAACTTGAAACAAGACTTCCTGCTGAGTGGAACCTGTCTCAAGTAGGAGCTGCCATGGGAAACTCTATTGGTTCTACTTTGATAAAGACACCAGAGAGAACCTCCAAGGTGGGAGGCATCTAAACATATAGGAAAAAATTCCTGAACCCAAATCTGTTGGGTTCTCTTGCTACTAACTAAAAGAATTAAGTGCTTCCCTCACCTGTAGGCAGTGACTAATTTTGTTTTTCTGAATTGTGTGGTTGTCTACATTACTGCTGATGTGCAATCAGTCCTATAGTGTGTATGTGTGTATTCAGGCTGTGTATGCATAGTTATTTATCCAACAAAAATGTCTTTTGAGTGTCAAATACATTACTAGGTGCTAAGGCTATGGGGAAAATACAGCTATACCACCACCCTCCAAGAGGTCCCTATCTAGTTGAGGGAGATAATAATCAAGAAGAAAATACCTGGAAATATGTGTTGTATGGGAATAAAGCAGGTTGATGAATAACAACAGGTGGGATGGGGGTGTCAGATAAGGTTCAGGGGAGTCTTCCTAAAACGGTGGCATTTCAGCTGAGAGCTGCAAGACGTGCAATGCCACAGTAAAGTGGCATTCCTCAGAGTAAGCCAAGTAAGCGAGGGGTAGAGGAAGAGCACGAATGGCAGAGTAAGTCTGTTTTCTCCGTTCCATTGTTTCTGTGAAGGGCCCCCTTCCTTTCCTTTCCCCCTATATGTAGGGCCTTAACCTCCAGGTACCAGGTAGGCTGTCTCCTGCCTCACAGTTCTTCCCTGCCCATTCCTGTCTTCCCCCAGATCTGCTGGAATGAAGGGGTTGACTTGTGGTGGCATGAACTCATGCAGCAGGCAGGAGACGAGTGTGAGCCTGAGTGGTGTGATGCCGAGGACCCACTCTTCATCTTGTACACCAGTGGCTCCACAGGCAAACCCAAGGCAAGTGTGTGTGCCTATGGAAGGGTGAGAAGTGAGTCTCCAAGGGAGCCTGGAGTGACCAACAGAAACTGTTGGAATGAGTACTGGGGATTTGAGTGATACAGGTGACTCAGAAGAATGTAAGTGGTCAATATACTTGTGACATCAGGGTGCGATAAAGGAGATCAAAGAGAGACATGCCATGAAAGGGCATTGGGAGGATTAAAATCTTTAAGAAGGATTGTTTTCCAGCTCTGTGCAGGCTCTATTTGTTGGTCAGTAGAGGTGGACACAAAACCTCAACTGAGGCCCCATTCTCCCCACAGGGTGTGGTGCACACAATTGGAGGCTACATGCTCTATGTGGCTACAACTTTCAAGTATGTGTTTGATTTCCACCCGGAGGATGTGTTCTGGTGCACAGCAGACATTGGCTGGATCACTGGTCATTCCTATGTCACCTATGGGCCACTGGCTAATGGTGCCACTAGTGTTTTGGTGAGATGGGAGCTGGGCATGGACAAAATTCTCCTGGGTGACAATTTCCCAAAGCTTCCTAGTCTAAAGGGAAACTTGTACAGGGACCTACTTCCTGGAGAAAGAGGAATTTTGAGGGGTTGTATGTCCTATTAGAAAGTTTTGTGACTTGTGTGGTCAGAGGGTAAAGACATAATTGGTCATAAAGGATGAATCCTCAACCTGAGGGATTGGTAGGGAATGGAAAGACTATTGGGAAGGGCCCAAATAACTAGATCTCATTCGGGTCAGTTTGAGGGGATCCCCACATACCCAGATGAAGGCCGCTTGTGGAGCATTGTGGACAAATACAAGGTGACCAAGTTCTACACGGCACCAACAGCAATCCGGATGCTCATGAAGTTTGGAGATGATCCTGTCACCAAGTGAGACCCTTCCCCATCTGTTGTCCCCTAGGTATCCTTCAGAGCTGAGCACTGTCTTTTGTGATGTTTCTTTCTATTGTCTCAACTTCCTGACCTGGGGTAGGGGAGGGGGCAAAGGAATGCTAAATGTGTGTGTATTTTGGTTCCTAGTGGTACTCAGAATTTTCTTCTCTTCCACTCTCCTGCTCAAGGCATAGCCGGGCATCCTTGCAGGTGCTGGGCACAGTAGGTGAACCCATCAACCCTGAAGCTTGGCTATGGTACCACCGGGTAGTAGGTTCCCAGCGTTGCCCCATTGTAGACACCTTCTGGCAAACAGAAACAGTGAGTAAGGGATTCAGGAGGCTAGGGATTAGGGACAGTGTAGGAAAAGTGACTCAATCCCTGATCTCTGACTTCCACAGGGTGGCCATATGCTGACCCCTCTTCCTGGTGCCACACCCATGAAACCTGGTTCTGCTGTGAGTAAAGTGCTTCTGCTGGCCCTAGGCTTGGCAGGGTAGGGGTGGGGCTGTTGGCCCACTAGAGACTAGGGTTCTGGCCTGAGACCTAGGAGGAGTCTGGGGCTCTGGGGTTCTGTGGAAGCTGAGACAGAGTTGCCTCATTCTTCTTCCTGGTTGTGCCTCTCATTTGCTTTTAGTCTTTCCCATTCTTCGGCGTAGCGCCTGCAATCCTGAATGAGTCAGGGGAAGAGCTGGAAGGGGAAGCTGAAGGTTATCTGGTGAGAATCTGGGATCTTTGGGAGAAGAAAGGGTCTGCTAAGGATACTTTGTTTTAGAGTTTATACCCTTATCTTCCCTGGTAGTTGCTAATGACAAATACAGTTGAGTTTGCCCTCTGCTGAAAAACACCCATGGAGATCAATCCAAATGACTTCCTGCATCTTTACTTTTTGGTACATAGGCTCTTAAGGGTCCTTATAGATTATATTCCAAGATTCATGATGATGGTTTTTTGAGTCAGGAAGACTTAGACTTAATCTTTCCTTTGACATCCATTTCTAGAAAAAGGAGTCTTTGTAGCTTAAAGACTAATCATGTAGGCTCTGGAGCCAGCCTGCCTGTACTCAGATCCTGATTCTGCCTCTTCTGTGACCTCAGATAAGCTGTTACCTATTGCCTTTGAATGTAATTTTTTCATTTATAAAATGGGTTATAATATGTATGAATAATAGTACTTTTTATCTCCTACATTTTATTAAATTAGATAATCCATACAAAAGGATTAGTCTGGAACTGCAGTTAGTGTTCTTAAGTGTTAGCTGCTGCCATTTTTGTGGCTAGTACCTGTCAGATCTCAATCTCATTTCACCTTTCCAAGATCAAGTTAGTAACAAAGGCAGGACTTGAATCTGAGCTTTCTTACTCTATCTGAATTTTGCTGGTACAAAATTCTTTTGATTAGAATATTTATTCACTAATATAGCTTCCATTTTATATGACTTTCTTGCATCTAACTGAACCCGCTTTCCTGAGTAAATCCAAAAGAAACTCAAAATTTCTAGATGTCTATTATTCACAGAACACTGTGCTAGACAGTTTTTCACATACTAGTATTTTAATCCTTATAATAACTTTAGGATTTATTATTTACAGATGAAGGTCCTGAAGTCCAGAGAAACAAAGTAACTTACCTGAGGTCATATAGAATTGGGATTCCAAGTCAGGCTCACAACAAAAATCTTAACATTTTAAGGCAGGCACCACACAAGGTGCACATCCATATAGCAGATACTCATACAACACACACATGCAGACACACACATACACACACATACACATTCATATACTAACACACATAAAAATAAATAGAAAATTATGTATCCCCAAAGCCTGTACTTTGCACTACTTCTCAGGGATGGCATTTAGGATCTTTTCCTTCAGGCTTAGGAGTGCTGCCTATGGCTGTCTGCCTGTGAGACAGCCTAGAAGATGCCATCCGTGTACCTTCTGTATCCCCAGGTGTTCAAGCAGCCCTGGCCAGGGATCATGCGCACAGTTTATGGGAACCACACACGTTTTGAGACCACCTACTTTAAGAAGTTCCCTGGCTACTATGTGACCGGAGATGGTGAGCCTTGGCTGTCCTGCCCCACCCCTCTTTCCAAGACATGCGTCTTCCGTTTTCAGAAGACGTGGCTAGGGATGAATAACAGAAAGGAATATGCCCTAATGTCCGAATCTGGTATCTAGGAGAGCTACAGTGAAGGCTATAAGAGCAGGAATGAGGGCTGAAGAGATGGGTCAGTGGTTAGGAGCACTTGCTGCTCTTCCAGAGGACCCAAGTTTGGTTCCCAGCACCCATGCAGGCTGCTCACAACCGCCTGTAACTCCAGCTCCAGGGGATCCAGTGCCCTCTTCTTTCTTTGGTGGTCACACCCACACAAGTGGATACACTCAAACATAAACCTACACACATATAGTAAAAATAATTTTTGAAAAAGAGCAGAGATGAGTGTTATAGGAACAGTCTCAGGATGGCACCATCTGAGATTAGATGTCTATGGAAACAGGCTTCTATTTTCTACTCTAGTGTTGATAGATAGGGCATGTAGAAATGGGTATTACTATGTCATGTTGGGCCTCATATCTAGAGCCTATTTGTTCATTTTCTGTCTACCAGTTCATTCATCCTGCTGTATTTATTCAGTGGCTACGATGACCAGGCACTGAACTAATGAACACATGGTATATTACTGTAAATAACACTGTCAAAATCTGCTGTCTTAGGGGCTTATGTTTTAGTAAAGAGGGGACAGACAATAAACCAAGTTTATTAGTTACAAGTTAGTCATAGGTAGAGAGACATGTTATGAAGAAAACAATGAGGTAGTGCCTTCAAGGATGGCCAGAGAAGGCCTGAGGATTTAAAGGGGATCAAGCACAGAGAAATCCACAATAAGAATATTATAAAGAGTGGATACAACCTTGAAATACATAAGAAATGGACTGAAGGCTGTGAGGCTGGAGTGAAGCAAGCCTAGGGAAGAGTGCTTCATTAAGTTGTAAAGATAGCTAAGAGGCAATACAGAGTTGTGTAGACATGGAAAGCAGTCTAGATTTTATTCAAAGTAGTGGAGGCTGGGATGTAGCTCAGTTGTTAGAACACTTGCCTACGTATGTATAAAATTCTGGAATCTGTTCTCAGCACTGCATTAAACTGAGCACAATGTGGTGTTAGAACTTGGGATGTAGAAGCAGAAGAATTAGGAATTTTAGGGCCAACTTTGATACAAAGTGAATTTGAGACCAGCCTGAGGTGCATAAGACCCTGTGTGAAAACAGGAGGGTGTGGGGAATAGCTCAGTAGTAGCATGTTTGCCTAGCATATCTGAAGTCTTAGTCCTCAATATCACACACACACACACACACACACACACACACACACACACACACACACACACGGTGAGGGTAGCTAATTAGTATCTGGAAAATAATTTTGAATGTTCTAAAAAAAAAACTTGAGATTGGGTATATTATTTATTGCCATGCAAAAATTATGCCAAAGTTGACAGCCTCAAACAACACAGTTTCTTGAGGATCGGGATCTGGGAGTGTCTTGGTTAGGCCCTTTTTAGTCAGGGTATCTTGTGTAAGGATCAAGCTTTTAGCTGCTGCTGTAGTCATCGAGAAGCTTAACAGCCTAGAGGGTCTTTCTACATTCTGACTCACCCGGCTTTAGGCAGTTGTAAGCTGTTTGACATGGGTGCTGGGAACTGAACCTTGGTCCTCTGGAAGAATAAAGTTTAAGTAGGATCTCTCCAAAGAGTTACTCACATGGCACCTGGCTACACCCAGAACAAATGATCTGGGAGAACAGACCAAGACAGAAGCTAAAATGTCTTCAATAAACTAGAGGATGGAGATTGGTGGGGCCGTCTTGGACACTGGATGTGAAGGCAAACAAAAACAGAAGCATGAAAACTTGTTAAAAGATCCCAATAAGCTACTGTAGTAGGTGTGGCAGTTTTACATTATAAATCATGTATCCTGCTCTAGGGTATTCACTGTGTCAGACATTTCTTCCCAGGCTGCCGACGGGATCAGGATGGCTATTACTGGATCACTGGCAGGATTGATGACATGCTCAATGTGTCTGGTGAGGGTCCTATATCTCTTACATTTTGTTAGTTCTTTCCCCCTAGCAACTCCTAGACAAAAAACTTTGAAAATGAGCCAGGACAATCCTATTGTGAGACTGTGTGTAGAGTGTGTCATTCAGTTCTGGTCCCAGGTTTTAGAGGAAAAGTATAATGCATGCTAGCATACACTAAGAGAGAGGGTCTAGGAGGGTCAAGACATGCTCAGAGGCATACCATTTAAGAGTGAACGAAAGCCTTTCCTATTTGACCAGATCAGATCAGCCCTGTGGATGCATATGGGAGCAAGAGCTAAGGCAAGGGAGGATCAGTCCCTCTCATGCACTTCCTTTCTCTTGACAAGGACATCTTCTGAGTACAGCAGAGGTGGAATCGGCACTTGTGGAACATGAGGCTGTGGCGGAGGCAGCTGTGGTGGGCCACCCTCATCCTGTGAAGGGTGAATGCCTCTACTGCTTTGTTACCTTGTGTGATGGCCATACCTTCAGCCCCACGCTCACCGAGGAACTCAAGAAGCAGAGTAAGGAGCTTCCTGGGGCAGGAATGGAAGGGTCTGCAAGTTATTGGGGTGAGGCTGCAGCAAATTACAGACAGATCCTAGGGTGTCTGCTTTTCTTCCCCAGTCCCACTAATTTCCTACTGGGATAATAACAACCAACATTTTTAGAAAACTTTCTCTGTGTCACCACTAGGATCAGTGCCTTAAGTGCTTTATCCCATTTAATCCCTATAATTACCCCCATGAAATGGATCCTGTTGCTCCTCTAGTTGTAAAAAGAAGAAACTTCAGGTGCAGAGAAGTTAAATTGCTTGCTCAAGGCTGTGCTGCCAGGGCTGGGATTTAAACTCTAACAGGCTGATTTTAGAGACAAAGTTCCATGAGCATGGACTAAAATAAAAGAAAGGAATAGAGACGCTGTCTAGAAAGAATGGGGAACAGGAAACCTCAGAATGACTCTAGGCAGAACTCTGAAGAAGGAATAGCTGGGGAAATAAAGTCATTGGCTTTTAGGAAGTCTGGCAAAAGGCTCTAAAGATATGCTTGATAATTTGTTGATTACAGTTAGAGAAAAGATTGGCCCCATTGCCACACCAGACTACATCCAGAATGCACCTGGCTTGCCTAAAACACGCTCAGGTAAGTTTAGAGTTCCCCAGGAATTGGGATGGTCTGCAGCCAGGGGTGGCAGGTATGTGGATGAAAGTCCTTAGAAGGGCTGGGACCAGTCAGTGCTATTACCAAGTAATAAGAGCTGTGTGGGTTACCAGGGAAAATCATGAGGCGAGTACTCCGGAAGATTGCTCAGAATGACCATGACCTGGGGGATACATCTACAGTGGCTGACCCATCTGTCATCAACCATCTCTTCAGTCACCGCTGCCTGACCACCCAGTGAACAAGACTTGTCCAGGATTTCCCTGTGCTTGGCTCTCCAAATTTCTGCCCATCCATCCTGTCCCTCACCCAGGAGTACTAGTTGACAGTACTAGTTGTCAGCTAGCCAGTGCTAGTTGACACTTTGGTTGAAACTAGGGAGACAGTTATCTAGACTACCAGGTAGAAGGGACAGAGCTCAGGTCAGCTTCACACAGATACGCCCCTAGACTACAGAGAGGTCTCCAAGCCCAGAACAGAGACTTGAACACCATGTCCTCAACCAAAGTTCGCTATTCAGAGTCTAAGTGAGGGCCTAACTGGAAGCAGGGCAGCAGCTGTAATCCTTTCAGCTTTCTCTGAAAGCACCAGTTCTTATCTTGGGCCTGCACCAGTCTTTAGAAATGACAGTTTGTGAGTCTATGAATAATTACTTTTTAAAATACTTTATTGTCTCTGTTCTGAGTCTGAATTCCTTGCAGATGGTAGCGTTGTCTGCCCATTTGCTTTAGAGACTAGGCAGGTTGGTTCAGTCTCCAGAGGACTTTCATATCATCTGCTATATTGAAAGAATAAGATATACTGATCCTAGAACCAAAGGAGTTAACATTCCTAGTCCTACACCATGAACAGAACTCTGACCATGAGAGGCACTTATAGGTGAAACTCTTTTCTTGTACTTTTTGTGCTCAAGACACACTGTTATAGGAATAAAGTTTCTGAGCTCAAGAACATAATTGCTTTTTTAAGGTATCTGTGTGTTCATTATCTGCTCTGATGTGTGTGGCAGATGGGAAGGGAACTGCTATGCCCCAAACCCCTTAATTTTGACAGAATAGGCAAAGCTCCACCCTGAAGACCTCTGAGGAGACCCTAAGCAGGACTGAGAAGCCAGTTCATATCTATGATGTCACACCAGGATTGCTCCTTCCTTGGATGTCTTGACCCAACAGTCCTCTGGGAGTGACTAAGGATTAGAGAACTTTAAGGGTCTCATCTATGGGATCTGAAGCCAATGAGATACCCCCACTCCCCCCCTCCCAGTGAGACCCAGTCACCTTTCTGGCATATTCATCTTACATGACCTGCCCTCCTCCCCTTGGTACATGAAACAATGAGTCATTGAATCAGCATTGTTATTTTATTTAGGGCAGAGCTGGGTAAGTCTATGCCCTTCTACTCTCTTCCTCCTGTCACTTGGTCCTACCCCAGGTCAAGGCACTAGAACCTGCTGGAAAGGCTGGTGAGAGGACAATGAAGAATCGCAGGGCCTTTGCCTCAAAGCAGCTTCTATTCCCACACTCAAAAATCTGGGGACCTCCAAAACTCTTCCAATGTAATCATAGTTTTTCTGGTCCTCAGATGGAAGGCTGAAAGAAGGTACCCTGGATTTTCCCTTCCCTGAAGCTTTTGGAGGTCTATGGAAGAGACAAGCTCCCCTAAGATAGGGACAGGGGTAAGCCCCTCAGGAGAGATATGCCAAGTACAGGGGATAAAAGGTCTCTTGAGTGAAGTCCAGATCGTGCTTTCACACAGGGTAGGGGTTGTCCAGGACTGCCACTCCTGCTGCCACACCTCCATCTGCATGCTCAATGGCTTTGGTTCGAAGCAGATGCCCCACATGCTTGTTCATCACCAGTGTTGTCCCCTGTCTGTAGAAATGAGATCAGGAGGCATGACATTAGAAACCTAGGCCCTCCTCTGGTCCCAGGTGACTAGAAAATTGGAAGGGACTACATTTAAGAAATGCTAAGATTTTAGAATCATATTTGGAGTTGCTTCCCAACTTGGAAATTATTAGCTCTGAAGCTTCTTAACCTTCCTAAAAATGTCTTTAATTCAAAATTGAAAAAGTCTTCTTATATTACAGGATGGTCACATGGACTAACTAAATGGAGAAAAGCTTATAGCATGATTCAGATGCATATTTGTGTCCTGAGCTATATGTTACCTTTAACTCTCTTTCAAGGTGCCTGCGGTAGTAATGGGAGTAGGGGTAGGAAGAGTAGCAGGCAAAATGCTGCAAGTAGTTAGAGGCTGAGGTAGAGGGCCTGGCATGGTGGCCTCTGGTTGTCTTTACACCATGCCCTGACCTTCAAGTACTTTTCAGGCAGTTGTATTAAGGCCTTGTTCTTTACCAGTTCCAAAGTCCTCTCTTTTCTATTTTTCTTCTTTTTTTGAAACAGGGTCTCACTGTGTAGCCTTGGCTGTCCAGGAACTTGCTGGCCTTTACCTCATTGAGAGCTATCTGCCTGCCTGTCTCTGCCTCCTAAGTTCTAGGACAAAAGGCATATACTACCGTGCCTCCTTCTTGATTCTTACTTTTAAATCCAAATCCAGAAGCTACTGAGCATTTCAAAGCCACTAAATACTCCCCACTCCTGGTCTATCTCTGGAATCCCTACTCAGACTTTCATACTTGACCTGTGGTCCCGACCATCTTTTCTCAATCATCTTGGTACTGCATAGAATTTCCTTTATAGTTATAAAGCATGTCTCTTGCAGGATTCACTGTTAATGCTGTGGGCTGGGTTAGTCTTGGATTCTTGGCCTTATTTAACAGGCAAGGACACAGGAAATAAAGCTAGAGCTAAAACTAAACTCTGTAGCTCAGGCCTCTATCCAAGGTTCATTCTGTGATTTCTTGGTTGGCATTCTTGCAGGGATGTAGTAGAAGAAGCTGCTCCTAACTGGCTTACCTGACATAGACTCCAAAAATACCCAACTCCGAGATACACTGGACCACTTGGGTAGGGCTACCAGGCCGTAGCAAGCAATTCCCAAAAGGCTCAGGTTCAATCTTCTCCATGAGGATGTAGGAGGCTCTCTCCTCATTGTCCTTCAGCTGCTCCAGAGCTTGGACCATTTCCTCCCCATATAAGTTATTACCTGCAATTAAACTGGCCAGTCACACAGAGCATATCTGGCTTCTGAGAAGGAAAGAACGCCTCGACAAGAGAGCCCATATGCAAGTCAACACCCCCGTCACCACCCTGTTCTGCTTAGCCATCTATGGATGTTTCTCCTCAGCCACCATCACTGGTTCCTTCTCTTTTTAAATGTTGAGGTTTCCTGGGCCTCAGAAGATGTCTCAGTCTGTAAAGTGTTGTGCAAACACAAAGACCTGAGTTCTGATCCCCAGTACCCATGTAAGCTAGGGTGTGGGGTAGATGTGTCTGTAACACTCTCTTAGTGCTGGAGAAGCGGAAGGTGGGGATAGGTGCATCTCCAGAGCTGCTGGCTAGCCACTAGTCTAGTCAGTTGGTGAAGTCCTGGATTAAAACACAGACTGTGTTTTAAAAAATGGTGGAGAGCAATAGAGTAATAGAGGAAGACAATGGATGTGACTATGTGGACACACGGGCACACGTGTGCACGCACACACACACACAAATGTTGAGGTTCCTTAGAAATTCTCTATCTTTGCTCTGTCCTCTACTTGCTGTCCCTAAGGCTTCATCTATACTGTATATGTTAACCCCTAAATCTTTTAACTCATATTCTTTGTTCTAGACATCATAAGCATGTACCACATGTCCCTAATGCAAACTCAGCATATCCACATGGATATCTGTTTCTGCTAGAACTTACTTCTCCTGAACTTGCTACTCCTAATAGAATGAAAGGCATCCCTGAGTCCTATAAGTTCACTCTCGCTATGTCACCTTAGTTAGCTTACCTATGTTCCCAACTCAGAAATGTCACCATCTAGAGTCTATATTGTCATAATCCTAATCTGGGCCTCTATGTAGGTCTTCTTGACAATGATTTCAGCCTTCTTCCATGGTCTCTGTCACAAATACCTCTTCTCATTCCAGGAAACCTATAAAGGCCGAAGCTCATCACTACTAAACCTACTTGGATCCTGAATAGTTCATGTGTCCCTTCCCTGTTAGAACTTTAATAGCTTACTACCTCACTTGTGATAAAATACAGTTTATAACATATTTGTGGGGGGAGGGGAATGTGCATGCACATGCACACACACACGCACACATATGTAAGTGGAGGCTGAGGCCAGTATTGAGGTATTTTCTTCAGTGGCCCATGGCCCTCTACCTTAGTTTTTGAGGCAGGGTCTCTCACTGAACCTGGAGCCTGCTGTTTCAGCTAGATTGGCTATCCACTGAGCCCCCACATCTGCCTTTTTCTATGCTCTATTCCCAAGTCTTAGAACTACAGATGCTTGCTATCATACTTGGCTTTTTTCTTGGGTGAAGATCCAGTGCTTGCATAGTAATCACTTTACTGACTGAGCCATCTCCCCAATCCCAAACTTCCTGGATTTTCAGTGGTCTTTATTACCAGGTCCTTAATAGTCATTCCCAACCCATATTCCTGCCATCTCCAACCTTAGCCTCACCAGCTTCTCATTAACCTCAACAGTCCAGTCAATGTTTTTATGGCCCAGCGCTTTTACTCAAATGGTCTTTCTTCAGTTTAGAATGATCTTCCCCATTTTCTACCTAGAAGAATCCCACCTGTCCCAAGACCCAAGTGGAAAGTCTGTAAGGTAGACATGATCCCTGCCCTCAAGGGGTTTCATGGTAAACAGGAATACAACCAAATATTCTCTTAGACTTCCCAGTATGTACCTATTTCATTTCCCTAAAATTTACCCATGGGTACCTTAAAATTAAGCTTGTCAAAACTCTCTGCTGTGGTTAATTAGATCCCATTATCCCACAGTGCTCAGTTTCAGGGTGCTGGGAGATATGTTTCCATGCTGGGATCTGGGTTGCTTCCTCTTTAACCACTAAGCCTGGGACTGAATTCACACCCAGTGCCAATAAGCACTGGCAACAACTTGTAGCCTTTCACTGAGCAGCTCCACAAAGGAGATTCACCTACCTCCGCCCTCTCTCTGGGGCTTCAGAACAAAGTGGCTAGGAGCAGCAAGGGCCTTAGCAATGGCCTGGTCCCCTTCTTCACCCTGATGGGAGGCAGAAAGTAGTCACTAGAACTCAGGCTACAGGTCCTGTTGGTCATTCAAGGTGACATCAGGGAAGCGACAGAAGGGAAAACAAGCATAAATTCCTTTAGGCTAGACGCTTCAATCCAGATGTGACCCTTAACTCCCTTGAAGCACTAAACACCAAAGAGGCTTTCAGTACTGCAGCAAAGACCTAGAAAGTGGCTATAGATATTCCTTAATTCTCTCTACTCTCCACAGTTGTGTGGAGAGGTGTGTACCTTGTTGGAGTGGGTGTGTCACTGTGGGTGTGGGCTTAAGACCCTCACCTCCCATTAGGAGGTGTGGCCTTGTTGGAGTAGGTGTGTCACTGTGGGTGTGGGCTTAAGACCCTCACCCTAGTTGCCTGGAAGTCAGTCTTCTACTAGCAGCCTTCAGATGAAGATGTAGAACTCTCAGCTCCTCCTGCTCCATATTTGTCTGGATGCTGCCATGTTTCTGCCTTGATGATAATGGACTGAACCTCTGAGCCTGTAAGCCAACCCCAATTAAATGTTGTCTTTTATAAAACTTGCATTGGTCATGGTGTCTGTTCACAGCAGTAAAACCCTAACTATGACAACCGTCATTTCTGTTGCTGAAGAAGTTTGAAATGGTAGTCTGAATATGCTTGGCCCAGGAAACAACACTACTAGGAGGTATGGCCCTGTTGGAGTGGGTGTGGCCTTCTTGGAGAAAGTGTGTCACTGTAAGGGTAGGCTTGAGACCCTACTAGCTGCTCATGAGCCAGCCTTCTCCTGGCTGCCTTGAATCAAAATATAGACCTCTCAGGTCCTTCTACAGCACCATGCCTGCCTGGATGCTGCCATGCTCCTGCCTTGATGATAATGGACCGAACCTCTGAACCTGTAAGGCAGCCCCAGTTAAATGTTGTCCTTTGTAAGAGTTGCCTTGATCATGGTGCCCTGGTCATGTTCACATGGAAACCCTAAGACACTGACCCTCAAGGCTTAGGGATGCCCCAGAGCACCAAAGACGTGAGCCATATGCCAACCATAGTGCCAGCTGTGCTACACCCTCCCCCAACACATCTGGGCCTGGTCTCTGTTGTGTGGTAGGAAAAACACTACATACCATGTCCAGTGAATAGAGGCCAGCAAAGGTGGCACGGAGGCGGGCCACAGCCTCAGGCTGGCCCGGGAGCAGCGCTTCCAACAAGCCCACCCTGCTCAGTTCCTGCTGCACCTTCTTAGTCCCAGCCAGCTGTGTGGCAATGTCCGGACACTTGGCAGCACGTGATCTCTCTAGCAGCAGGCGTGCTTCCCAGTTCTACAGATGCAATAAGACCACAGAGCCTTTACTGAGGAGGTGCCAGACACTGTGCCTTTTCATCTTTAAGCTGATTATCATGACAACATCCTTGTGAGTCAGATATTACCTCTCAGTCTGCAGGATGCTAGCCTTTCAGGAGTTTGTGGTCTAGCAAACTAATGCAAGTTCAAAGTTAAATGGCAAATTACTACAAGGAAATGTCTTTGGGAAGGAGGAACAGGGTCCCACTATGTAGCTTTGTCTAGCCTGAAACTTGCTATGTAGACCACACTGGCCTCAAACTCACAGAGATCTATCTACAGCTGTCTCCCAAGTGCTGGGATCACCACATCCAAAAGAAATTACCTTTGTGAGGGTAAGGAAAAACTGGTGAGTTCTTCGCGCTTCTCCTCCTCCTTCTTCCCCACCTCTCTTTTCCTCCCTCCCCCCCTCCTCCAACCACCCTCTCTTTAAAGACCAAGTCTCACTGGGTAGCCAGGCTGGCCTGTAACTCCCTAGGTAGTCCTCCTAACTCCTAACTCCCACATTCTAGCAGTACAAGATTGTAATTACTTACATTTCATTCCTTCTCACTGACCTTTTATTTCTCTGCCTGAAATTCTCTGCATTTTACCCTTCCCCTGTGGATAGCTACAGCCTTCTCTTCCTCATCCTTGGTTCAGTAGTCTTTCCCCTAACAGTATGTGTTTCTCCATAACTATCTTTTCTTCCTGGTCTTTCAGTCAAAGCCAATTACCTCTCAACTAAGGATGTTTCCCTCAGGCTGAGTATAGCATTCTATATTTGTAATGCTAATATCCAGATGGCTGAGGCAGTAGGGTCTGAAGTACAAAGCAAGTCAGAGTTACAATAATGAGTTCCAGCATGCCAGGGCTATAGAACAAGAGTCTGCCTCAATAAACATAACAAAACTGAAACTCAAAAAAAACAAATTTTCTATTATTTTCTTTCTGATGTTCATCTCCCTGACCAGGCTGTGTATTCACCATAAGAACCACACAAGATTTTGCCTTGTCTTTTGTTATATCCCCACAGAAATGCAGTTTCCGGTCTGACACTGGTACTCAGTATCTGTTATTGTTGCTCAGTGAAGTGAAATTTGAGTAATATACCAACAATAGGCAGTCTGACAGGTGAGACTCACTGGAGAATGGACCCTATGGCACACAGGATCATATGAACAAAGGTCTGCAGGTGGCTAATCTCAGGTTGAATAGTCTGATTGTTGTAGGAGCTTAGAATACAAGAGACAGGGGAATGTCAGAGGATCATGCCTCCCAGCTTTGGTCCCCAATCTCAGGCACTGGGGAGAAAGTTGTTCTTGTCATGATCACGGACACCTGCCCACATCTGGATCAAGGCTAAGGCCTAACTCGAAAGCCCTGCCTCCACCCAGTGCTGTCCACATCTGGATCAAGGCTAAGGCCTAACTCGTAAGCCCTGCCTCCACCCAATGCTGTCCATTGGAATAGCTTAACCTGGTCTTCAACAATCATCTCAGTCAGCTAATTACTGACTGGACAGAGTCATAGAGGCCCAGAACACAAGACCAGAAAGATGTCTCCTAGAAGCAGAAAAATCAAAACTCAAACACAAGAAGAGTCATCTAGCCAGGCAGTGGTGGCGCACACCTTTAATCTCAGCACTTGGGAGACAAAGGCAGGCGGATTTCTGAGTTCAAGGCAAGCCTGGTCTACAAAGTGAGTTCCAGGACAGCCAGGGCTACACAGAGAAACCCTGTCTCAACACCCCCCCCCCAAAAAAAGTTGTGTAACAAGTCACAAAGCCTATAGCTATATGTCCATGCTACAAGTGCAGGTGGTCTGTTCTCTATATACCACTTCCTTTCCTTTAGTGACTCACCCTCTCCTCTTTTTATTTTAACAGTTTATTTTAAACTGTTCCTCTGCCTCCCTGTCCTGAAACTTGGATCCATTTTCCCAACAGACAATCTCCCTCTTCTCTAGTTAGCAAGTTTCCAGCACTAACCATGTCTCTGAACAAAAGGACTTCCCCTAGCTGTCCTTCAGTAGAGCTGTCCCCTATAAAGCTCAACCCCAAAGAATCCTAAGTAGACTATACACCCTACAGATAGATTCCTGAGGATTCAGATCCTAAAGATCTTGTAAAATAAAGGGGAGGGGCAGCATGAAGAAGAAAGGTGCAGCAGTCCCAGGAGAAGGAAAGAAAGCATGGGTTCGACCCTGAGCTGGGCACAGAATGGCTCAATAGAAAATACCAACCTGTGGATTGTACTGACTGGGCATGTAGCCATCTCGGAAGTACACCACAGCAACTTCCTGATCATCTCTGTAACATAGGATGAAGAAAAGCTTCTGAGTAAAATTATTACGTGTTTGGTAGTTCAGTCTGTTTCGGGATACACCCAAAGTACATGTGGCCATCCATACAGTAAGCTTGGACAGGGGGTTCACTAGAATTAGTGACAACAGAACCCCACTACTTCTATTAAAAACGGGTCCGCAGCTCACAGTGCTTCAGAATATTCTGCATCTAAAGATATTTTATGAAGGCAGCAGGGAAACAAGGTTAGCATAGGGAAAACTAAAAACACATGTATCCAAAATTTTGAGAGAAACAATCCTATTGCCAGCCAGGCAGTGGTGGTGCACACCTTTAATCTCAGCACTTGGGAGGCAGAGGCAGGTGGAGTTGAGGCCAGCCTGGTCTACAGAGTTCCAGGACAGCCAGGGCTACACAGAGAAACCATTTGTCTCAAAAAAACAAACAAAACAAACAAACAAAAGAATCATGTTGCCAGGATTAGCAAGACAGAATGCACTTTGTATTTCTACTGCTTAAAGTAGCAGAAACCAGACTTCATTCCAACCAGATTTCATAAACTAGTGGTGGTGGGGGATGTGCAAAAACTTGACTCTAGGCTAACTTCTTGCCTAGCCCTTGGCCTATTTCCTATCCTCTAGTTTATCTAAAAAGTAAACTAGCTACTTGATTTTGTTAAGATAACAGCCGGGTTTGGAAATATCTGAAGTGAGATTGGGAAAGTCCAAAGAGGCTCTTTTTTGTTACTTTGTTTTTAGAGACAGTGCCTCATTAAAGTCAGGCCAGGCTGACCTTGAACTCACTTTGTACCTGAGAATGACCCAAAGCCCCTGATCTTCCTGCCTCTACTTCCCAAGCACTGGATTATAAATGTGTGCCATCACACCTGGCTACATTTTTTTTTTTAAACAGGGTCTTGTTATGTAGCTTTCTTTTTTTTGTTTTTTTGTTTGTTTTAAGACAGGGTTTCTCTGTGTAGCCCTGGCTGTCCTGGAACTTTCTCTGTAGACCAGGCTGGTCTCGAACTCAGAAATCTGCCTGCCTCTGCCTCCCAGAGTGCTGGGATTACAGGTGTGCGCCACCACTGCCCGGCTGTTATGTAGCTTTTTATGTACCTGGAACTTTCTGGAACCTGGAACCAGGCTGCCCTAGAACTCCAAGATCTGCCTGCCTTTGTCGCTGTAATGTTGAGACTAATGGTACATGCCACCATGTGGAGCCCTGGCGAGGTCTAACTATGTAAGCTACAGTTCAATTCAGTATATGGTATTAAAGCTGCAGTGTGATGGCCCATAGGAAACACAATAGGGCCTATCTTAAAAGACAAATCCAGGCTGTAGTGCAGAGTGGCAACCAGATGGGTGGGAATAAGCCTGCCTCCCGGTCTGCACAGTTGCTCAGGCCTGTTTTGACTAGCCACAAAGATGAGCAAGAAAACTTTTAGAACCTCAGAGTTTAGTATGAAAAACTAAAGCTATCTTTAAGGATGATGTTCTTATCCAGAAGATCAACATCTCTGCCCTATCTCCTTTAGAAGCAGAGCTAGATGCTCCTAATATTTCCTGGGAGGATGAGATATTTCAAATATTTGGAGAAAAGAAAGCAAGCTATCATATTCCCAGAAGAAAATTTCTTTAGTGATAGGTGTCAAGAGAGTTCTTAACCCAGCTGTCTAGTGGCTCCCTGGGGATGCTTACATAAACAGCCTTCGGTTTTGGTCTAGAGAACCCCTTTCAGAGACATCTTCAAATCTTCGACGGATTACATGGATCTTCCTGGAGAAGAAGAGTGAGAATCAGAAGTAGAGTGAGAATCAGAAGTAGCAGCCGTGTTTCCGAATGGGCCTCTCGCCTGGGGCCACGCTTGAGGGTCTCCTCCTCCCTTACCGGTCCAGCAGCTCGTTCTCGATGGCACGCTGGTCAAATATGTTCCTTTCCTTCTCCTGAGCAATCAGTAGCACCACCGCGCTGCAGAGAGAGCACAAGTGAGCCGGGGCTGCTGTAGAGGAGCTTGTCCTTCCTGCACTCCCTCGGGGTGCTCGTGCTCGGTGAGAACACAGCTTCTCAGGTAGTCCTGCTGACGCAGGCTGTAATCCCAGCACGTGGGGTTGGGGCAAGGGGGCCAGTCCTACAGAAAGAAGGGGCTGAGGAGATGGTTCAGCCAATAAAGTGCTCGTCGTGCCAAGCATAAGGACCTGAGTTCAAGCTCCAGAATCCACTTAAAAAAAAAAAAAAGGCCAGCTGCGGCTTCCCCATCGCTGGGGAGGCAGAGACAGGAGGATCCCTGGGCAAGCCAGTCTAGCCAAATTGGTGAGCTCCAAGTTCAATGAGAGACTGCTCAAAAACAAATGAAAGAGATTGAAGAAGACACTCAGTGTTGAGTTGGCCTCCACATACATGTACACACCAGACAGACAGACAGGCAGACAGACAGAATAAACCTTCCCTGCAAGAATAGATACTGCCTCAAATTAGGATTGCCTGAGGCAACATTTCCTGAAAATAGGAAACCAAGTGGAGGAAAGGAAGCATCCCTGTTCTCTAGTGGTAGATGGGAAACTGTAATGATGTCAAATTTCTGTACAACTTAAATTTAGATTTAAGCCGGGCGGTAGTGGCTCACGCCTGTAATCCCAGCACTCTGGGAGGCAGAGGCAGGCAGATTTCTGAGTTTGAGGCCAGCCTGGTCTACAGAGTGAGTTCCAGGACAGCCAGGGCTATACAGAGAAACCCTGTCTCGAAAAAACCAAATCCAAAAAAAAAAAAAATTTAGATTTAAAACCATCTACTTTGTTTTCCCCTACAAGATAACTTGGGCCATGTGTGATGGTGCACTCTTAGATCCCAGAATTCAGGTGGTGAAGACTGGACAACTAGGTGTTTAAGACTGGCCTGGGCTACCTGAGACCCCATCTTAAAACAAACAACAGAAAACATAACACTATGATTCAAAAATTTTTCTGGAAAATAAGCACAGAGGAATGTTTTGTAAGTCAACCACAATGCTGGTCAGGTGCTAATAACCCCATAACAAGGGTGTGAAGAACTGATCCGGGTGTGGAGCTCTTAGATGAAAAACAAAGGCGCCAAATGGAACTCCACAGAGGCAGCTACAAACAAGTGCCTCTTGGGACCTCAGCATCTCTGCAATGTCCACAGGGCGGCACTTGGTCTCGCATAGTAAAGGGATCACTAAGGCTTGCTGGGCTGTTTCTCTCTGTTTATCCAATAGTTTCTTAAAGAAGCTGGAGCTGGACCACTCAAGAAAAAGCTTAAACCAGTTATGTTCAGTGTTTTAAACACAATCCCTTCCCTTCCTCCCCAACTAGAAATTAAAAGGCCATTGTTGTACAGTGCCTACTCCGCTTTCTGCAACAGCTGCTGTTGGGTCCTGGCAGATTCTTGCTAAGACACCTGGAAGTCCAGACTTTGGCTCAGTATGCTAATTATTTCTCACCTCCTATATCAGCCTCTTATCTTTCTCTCTTTTTTTTTTTTCAAATTTATCTGAACCTCTTGTCTTAACTGTGTTCACCTGACTTCTTTCTACTTGGCTGAATACTCTTCTAGCCTGCCTCAAGTCAAGAGGACAGATATGAATGACATTTAAACTGAGAAATGACTTTAAAGTAGGTAAGACAAAGTGGAAATGGTTTCTTATACATATCTTGCCCTGAGAGACCCGTGAGCCAAAGGCCCTTGTTCTTTACTTTGTACCCTGAACCGCTCCGCTCACGGGTAGGTGTTGAGGGGGCAGGGTGGCACCTGGCCCAGGATGGCTTGCCTCCAAGAAGAGGCAAAGGAGGAACCTGGAGGTAGAGGTTAGAATGGAACTGCAGACTCTGGCTCATTAAGTCAGCCTTTCCACTTGCCAAACAGTGGGAGCCAGATTCAGAAAACACATTCTGCCCCCTACAGCCTTCGGTTCTGAGAAGTCTGGACTGTGCAGGACTCGGAAAGTTGTCAGTTGAGGAAGGTGAACTGGAAATAGCATGCTGGCCGGGAGAGAAGACGCAACAATCTTAGTCCTGACTCTGCCAGTGTCTTAGTGTGTCCTTGAGCGGGTCAGACAACTTCTTTCCCAGAGCCTTAACTGACTCGTCTATGAATATTAGTGCTAATCAGATCTTATGTCCCAACCTTTTATATCAATACCCACCCTTATTCTGCTCATTATAACTACAGGCCCTGGTTTACTGTTGCTGTCTTAAGGATTTTGATTTTTGTGTACATGACTTTGTGGTTGTATTCCATGTGTATGTAGGTGCTTTCAGAAGTCAGAAGAGGGCATCTGATTCCCAGGTTTCCAGGCAGCTGTTAAGCGACCCACTGTGGGTGCTGGGAGTCAAACTCAGGTTCTCTAGAACGCCAGGAAGTGCTCTTCCTCCCTGAGCATATTTCCAGCTCCAGACCCTAGGTTTGAAAGCATTTGCCTAAACTGAAGCCATAATTTTACAGACAGTAAATTGAACTCAGGTCCTTTGCATGAGCAACAAATGCTCTTAACGGCTAAACCAATCCTCCCACCTTGCTGAAATCATAATTTTATAATCAGGACTGATGATATATAACTCCCTTCCTGGGAGTTTAAGCAGAAGGATTATCATGATTTCAAGGACAATATAAGCTATATAACAAGACCCTGTCTCAAAACAACAAACAAGTCTGGAGATGTAGCTGAGAGACAGAGTACTGGTATACACAAGGCCCTAGATTTGACCCTCAGCAAGACAAAAAGGTTTTTAAAAAAGCAAACAAGCCAGGCGGTGGTGGCGGAAGTGGCGAAGTGGCGGCAGATGCCTTTAATCCCAGTACTTGGGAGGCAGAGGCAGGCAGATTTCTGAGTTCAAGGCCAGCCTGGACTACAGAGTGAGTTCCAGGACAGCCAGGGCTACACAGAAAAACCCTATCTTGAAAAACCAAAAAAAAAAAAAAAAAAAAAAAAAGCAAACAAAATTATAATTTAATTCTCAGATATCTTTTCTTAAAAATTTCTGGATTTGTTTGTGGTTTTTTGTTTTGTTTTGTTTTGTTTTGGAACAGAGTCTTGCCATGTATTCTTGGTAGTATACTCACTACATTGCTCAGACTGGCCTTGAACTTAAGGCCATTCTCCTGTCTCAGCTTCCTGAGTACTAGAATTACAGGTGTGTTTTTTATTTTTGAGACAGGATCTTGGTATGTGGCCTTGGCTGGTCTGGAACTTGCTATGCTGGCCAGGCTGGCCTAGCATGTATAGAGACCCACCTGCTTCTGCTTCTGGAGTACTAAGATTAAAGGTATGCATCGCCATGCCCAGCTCAGGAAAAACAATCTCAGAGGAAAAAGAACACCCACTAAGGCCACGTGCTTGCTCAGCAGAAGAGCCTTATCACTCTCACAGCAGGTAAAGCTGGTCCCTGCCCAGAGGCCAAAGAGCCCGTCGCCACCAGTGCCTGACTCTGGGCACACAAGTATTCCCACACACACTACTCTTGGCCTGACAGGAGGCTCCTTCTGCAGGTTTTTCATCTGCAGTTTCTCAGGTGACCCATTCCTTGACTTCACTTTCTTAAAATGGAACCTGGTGGAGAATTCTACTTGACATACTGTTTGTCCTGCTTGTAAATAGTCAGGCTTCTTGGAACTTAGTGGGGCTTAGCAAGTCCAGAAAGGCACACTTGGAGACAATAGTGTCCTTATATATAAAGGCTGAGTTCTACTACCAGCTCCCCATCACTGGACCTCTCTGAACCACGGTTCCTCTATCTGTCAGGCAGGGAGCGGATCAGCACTGCCTCAGCGCAAACGTTCTCAGACCCTGCGTGGAAAGCAGCACTCATGCTCACTACAGCATAACTCAGTTCCACGTGGACACTGAACAGCTGCTAGCAGAGGCCTCTCAACCATCTGGAGTCACTTACCGAGCATCTTCACACATCTGGAACATGGTTGAGAAGTAGGAAGAAAGCAAAGAAAACACTTCTAAGCAGTTAAAATGGACACCATAAAATTCCCAGATCAAACCTGACCTCCTCACACTCTTCACACACAATTACAATAACCAGAATCCCTGATTTCCCCCCAAACCACAGCAAACCAGAAGGCAAAGGAACAGAAGCAGAGGATTCCTATTTCAAATGCACTGACAACAGTAAAATGTAAAAGCAGACGTTTAAGAAGCCAACTGGGAACATTACAGAGATATGGATAGGAACTCAACCCCAGTGGCACGGGCAGCGAACGGGTTTCTAGCCTAGGTGTGGCACCAGTGAACTTCAGCAAGATGCAATCACTGTCCGTCATCACGATGACCTCCATGCAACATGGAAATAGTAACTTATAGCCAGCATCTCTTATTTTAGAAGGAAACCCCAAACTCCGTTAAAATATTTTTGGCATTTAAAGGTGCATGTTTCTATTCCTAGAAATACCCCTTCACCCCCCAATGCTGTCTCACAGAGAAGCTGCCACACACGCCCAGGAGTGCTGGCATGATGGCAGGGCACCACTGCCACCTTCCCACGGTCTTACTTAGCTGAGCCATAGAGCTCCCAGGCTTTGGCGATCCCCAGGGCCAGTCCCTTGCTGGGGTTATTGGACAGGATCTTGGACGCTTCTTTGGTCTTATTCAGGACATTGAGAACATGTCTGTTGGAAGAGAGGTGGCTGCTCAGTACCTGGATGGACCAGAACACCCTTCTGCCCGTGACCTCACAGATACATATAGGAACATTACTCTGAAACTCAGCCAGTGCTTAAAAGTACCTTCCTACCATTCCCAGAGAAGTCCCGAGACCCTTGAGGCCATTCCACCCCAACTCAGTTTTTAAGGGAGTCAGAGCCCCTTTCCTTGGTCCCCCAGGTGCTATATGGAATCCATATGGAATCGTCGTGACCTGGAGCACCCCAATGGCTAGGAATCTACTCCTATGGCCTAGCCCTCAAGCTTCTCAACCCCCATCTGCTTCGGATTCAGAACTGCTTTCAAGCATCAGAAACGTCACGACCTTCCTATCAGAGGTCCCTCAAAGGCATCATTTTCTGTGCTTGGACAGTGAGGGGCAGGACTGATACGCCATGAGGGCTCTTCTTTCTCTGATATATAAACCGTCTGATTTCAAGTAGAAGACTGCTATGGGGAGAAGCAGAGATGTGACGAGCACATGACTCAGGGCCCAGGAAGGCGTAACCACAGTAAAAGACCTCGGGCTTAGCCAGTGACTGTTGGTCCTTTGAGCTCTTCCCCACAAATGTGCTCCAGTACTGCCCTAGGAACCCACCGGTG
This sequence comes from Apodemus sylvaticus, assembly GCF_947179515.1. Classification (NCBI taxonomy): domain Eukaryota; kingdom Metazoa; phylum Chordata; class Mammalia; order Rodentia; family Muridae; genus Apodemus; species Apodemus sylvaticus. Next base: position 141,050,815 of record NC_067476.1, read on the forward strand.
CACAGCTGGCGTGCGGGAGGCCAAGCCCCCGAAGCTGGCAGAGATAGTGTTGATCTCAATCTGCTTCAGGGCTTTGGAGCCATCTGCACTGCACTGGAACATGTAATCTGAGCGATTCAGGCCCAGGAACACGGTCTGTGGAGAGAATTGAAGGCTGAGGATGCTGGCCCAGGGCCTGACTCTGGGTCGAGCCACAGCATACTCTATAGACCTGAAGAACTGTTTAATACTCCCAAACCGAGAAGGATCATCTGTCATCCCAGGACCAGTCATGTGCAGGCCCAGTAGAGACTGGTCAGAGGCAGATTCCTATGAGATCAAGACTAAGGCCAGTTCTTCTAGTAAAAATAAAATAGAAACTAATCCAACAACGATAAAAGAAACAAGTGCAGGACAAAGGAGGGGCTCGCACTGGTTACCTGGGCAATGCCCTCTTTCAGGACTTGCTTGTAGATATCAAAGAGACGGGCAGTATAGTCATCCTTTTTGATGGTGCTAGAGGAGGAAAGAGAACATTTTTCTAGGCTATGTGAGACCCTACAGGTCTGTCCCACTCCACCCACTACTAACTCCTAGGTCCTTTCTGGGTCTCGAATACCCATTCCAACCTAGGAGAGAATAGTGTCTAATAGTCTACCCTAGAGCCAGATAACAACCCCAAGCTCTGTCACCTGCTGTCAGGCAATCTCAAGGAATCCTATCACCTTTCTACATTAGTTTGTTCAATTGAAGAATAACATAACCGTGCTTATAACTTAGGCTTGTGGTGGGAAGTAAAGGACACTGTGTTTTTAAAAGATTCCTGGCAGTGGTGGCGCACGCCTGTAATCCCAGCACTCTGGGAGGCAGAGGCAGAGAGGCAGGTGGATTTCTGAGTTCGAGTTACAGGTCTACAGAGTGAGTTCCAGGACAGCCAGGGCTACACAGAGAAACCCCGTGTCGAAAAACCAAAACCAAACAAACAAACAAAAATTTCTGAGTGAGGTAACTCAGACCCAAAAGGACATGCATGGTCTGTACTTACTGTAACTGGATAGTAGCCAAAAAGTACAGAATACCTAGAATACAACCTACAAACCCTAAGTGTAACAAGCAGAAATGCCCAAGTGAGAGAGAGGAAATAATCACAGGAGGCAGAGGGAGGGATGGCTCTGGGTGGGAGAGGAGAAGGGAGGGAAAGGGTACAGGATCAGGGAGAGGGGAGAGGGACAGGAATGAAGCCCAGAGGGCCAGGAGAACGAACGAAACTATGCAGCCTCTGGGGATGACAGGTGGGGGGACCCTCTTCAAAGTACCAGACACCTGGGAGGTAAGAGACTCTCAGAACTCAATGGGGGTGACCTTAGCTAAAATGCCCAACAGTGGGGAGAAGGAACTTGAAGAGTCCACCTCCAGTAGATAGGGCCTCAAGTGGAGGAACAGGGTTACCAAGCCACAGTCAAAATTTCTGACCCAGAATTGTTCCTGTCTAAAGGAATTGCAGGGACAAAAATGGAGAAAGACTGAAGGAAAGGCAGTCCAATGACCAGCCCAAGTTAGGATCCATCTCATGGGAGGGCACCAAGTAAGGACACTACTGTGCTATGGTGTGCTTACAGACAGGAGTCTGGCATGGCTGTCCTGAGAGGCCCTACCAGCAGCTGACTGAGACAGAAGCAGATACTTACATCCAACCATTGAACTCAAGTCAGGGGATCCCTATGGTTAAATTAGGGGAAGGATTGAAGCTGAAAGGGAGAGCGACTCCATAGGAAGACCAGCAGGCTCAACTAACCCAGACCCCAGGGAGCTCAGAGACTGAGTCACCAACCAGGAGCATACACGGGCTGGTCCAAGGCCCCTGGCACAAATAGAGCAGAGATCTGCCTGGTCTGGCCGCAGTGGGAGAAGGTGTGGTTAATCCTCAAGAAAGACTTGAGGCCCCAGGGAAAGGGGAGGACTGATTGGGGGGTGGGGAGGAACACCCTCTCTCTGAGGCAAGGAGGAGTAATGGGATAAGGAACTGTGGGCAGCAGGGACCAGGGGTGGGAAATGACTGGAATGAACTAAATAATTTTTTTAAAAATTGGAACATTTTGAATACCTGATGGCTGCGAAGTTTTCTAGCTGACCTAACATCAACTCTCTGTAGCACTCTGGTTACCTAAAGATACATCTTCCCCTCCTCCATGACAGAACCCAGGACAGTTTGTTGTGTGCCTGCAGGTTTTTCAGGCCCAAGGAACATATCCTGGTTTACTGCCTAGGTTCACCCTCATATACTGTTTCTGTGGAGAAGTGGTCGCTGTCGGGTCAGAGCCTTTTCCTAGAAGCTCCTGAAGCACCGTGCGTGTCCCTTTTACAGAGCTGACTGGAGATGCAATTTTCACTTTATTACATGACAACTGATGTCATCTGTTCTGTTTGGCTAGAGACTGCAAGAAGGTGGGTTAGATCTAAGTGGGCCTACCCTCTCAGCGCAGAGAGCAGCTGTGGACTGTGACGTGTGCTAGGGGCGCATCCAGTGTGGTTTTCTGGGGCCTTGAGAAGAAGCACAGCAAGAAGCACAGCAAGAAGTCATTAACACGACATTGGATGCTCTCAAGATTCGGGGCAAACTTAGTGCCACAGCCCATGCCAAACTTATCTGGTTACAGGAGGGGGAGCCCTAGCCAGCCCCCTCAGAAGGTGAGTGCTTTCTCTGGGGCCTTTCTTAGCCCATGGTGAGGTGAAGAATCCCCAGATGGGCTTTAGCCTCCAAGCTTCTCTGAAGAGGGACACCTTCTAACTCCAGGTTCTAGGCTGTTCTTTTCCTTAGGAGCTAGCTATGGTGGTGGTGGTAGTGGGGGGCTGGGTTCTGAGGTCTTTGGAGCTGGTCTCCCACCTAATCACGTTGTCAGTGTAAATGGGCTAAACCAGGCTGCTTGTAATGAGCATAAAATCAAGCCCATCCTGAGAAAGGTGGTAGCAGGGGTCACGTTCATGACCCCATGGCCCACTTGCATTTCTGGCTCCAAGCCAATGGCTTCCAGACTTCGAATCATTATTATTTCTTCCCACATCCAACCTGCCACCAGGGAACACATTGGAAAAAAATTTGTCCCTAACAAAATAGTTTTCCTTCAAAAACAATGTACATACGTGTGTGTGTGTGTGTGTGTGTGTGATATTCAGGGTTGTTTACTTATATCTTTGGTATGACTTGGTCTGCATTTTGCCCTACCCAAATATGTGAGGCTTTAGGTGACAAGAAAAGTTCATTAAAAAAAATTAATCATATCCTTTTAATGGCCTTCCCTACCCTGTTTTCTTCCTAAACCAGGCAATTTTTCCATAATTCCAAATGGAGAACCTTTTAAAAATTTATTTATTTGTATTTTCTGAGTATAGATGTCTTACCAATGTGTATGTAAGTATACTCCATGAAATACTTGGTGTCTAACAGGGACGGAAGGAGCTGCTGGATCCCTGGAACCACTGTGCAGGTTTCCTGTGAGCCACCATGTTAGTGCTGGAAACTGAACCCCTCTGCTCTTCCACTGAGCTACCTCTCCAGCCCCACCTCCATAGATATTTTGGGGTCACTGACCACAGAATCACAGCAACCTAAGATCTCAGTCAGGCTCATTTTTCAGATGAAGAAACTGAGTCTCAGAGAAGGAGGAGGGCTTTCCTTTTGCGTTCCAGACAAAAAGCAGCAGAGCCAGGGTTAGAAGGCGGCTCTCCTCACTCCTTTTCGGGGCGCCTGCTCCCCATTCCACCAGGTTAACTAACACAGCAACAACTCATGGCTCCCCGGCCTTCCCATCCCATGCCTTTAGCATCCCTGGCCCCCAAGGCCTCAGCTCTCCGCACCTAGACAGTGTTTGCTCCAGGAAGGCCGAGTTCTGGCTGACAGCATCCACCAGCATGTTGAAGTCCGTCTGCACGGCGTAGGCCTGCTCCAGCAGAGCACTGGGCACCGGTGAGGGGAAGAGCGAGAATGGGGCGAACGTCACTGCCTGTTCAATGAGAGAAAGTGAGGCGGAGAGGAAAGCTGTGAGCGGGGCATCTTCTCGCAGCCGGGCCTGGGCACTGAGCACCGTGCCTATGGGCAGGGCAGCGGTCACTTCGTGAAGGGAAGACTTGAGAAAAAGGCAAGATAGGGTACAGTGGAGCTTCCGGGCTCTGTGACAATTCTACAGGGCTTTCTTTAAATGAGAGGCACACAAAAATAAAAACTCCCACAAGAATTCAGGTACTTACTGCTTGCAAATCATTGTGCTGAATACTTAAGAGGGCTCATCATTAAATTCTGTGAGGAAGGCGCCAATGTATTCAAACTTAGCAAAGGACTTGAGTTAGAACATATTCAGGTGCTGGTGTTTGGATTTGAACCATGATGGTTACTAAACCACTCGGACACACTCAAACGACATGCTCACCATCTAACTGCGCCCCCCACCCCCATGTTCCTAACTGACTGATGCTGAAGTCTGTCCCCATGTCAGGAGCTCACACCCGAGGCCCCTGGCCTTCTAGTTGGAAGAGGCTCCTGGTAGGATGCCGGAACCAGCTGTGGCTCTCTGAGTAGAAGCCAGGGGTGTCATGCCTTGGCCTTGTGTACAGGTGGTGACTCCAGTTAACAGGCTGGCATTTAGTTGCACCCTGGGTTCTTTGGACTTTGACATAGTCATGAAATCCAAGTGTTACTTAGGACAGTTATTCTAAAAGGGAGATATGCCTCCTGAGATGTCTAACAACTAACGAACTGGAACTTGGCAGATAAAAATAGACCCAGTTACTTGAATTATTTACCCTCTTGGTTAATATCAGTTTGCCATTATGGTAGAATGGGTTTATGGTGGTAGAACTTTCTCTCTCTCTCTCTCTCTCTCTCTCTCTCTCTCTCTCTGTTGCTGTTAGGTTTCTTGAGGCAGAGTTTCTCTGTATATGTAGCCTTGGTTGTCTTAGAACTCAACTCTGTAGACCAGGCCAGCCTTGAACCCAGAGACTCACCTGTTTCTGCCTCCCAGTGCTGGGATTAAAGGTGTGTACCACCACTGCCCATCTTAGAACTTTTACTAATATACTTTCTTTTAAAAAATTACCTTGAGCTCCACCTCTTCTCATCTTCTCTCTGTATGCCCGCCCTTGCCCCCCTTCTCTCTCTCCCTCCCTCCCTCCCTCCCTCCTCTTCCCCATGGTGACTTCCCTGGCCTTGGTCCTTGGGCCAATAAACTCGCCCACCCAGGAGCAGGTTCCCAATAAACCTGCCTTTTATATAATCTTTTTAAAAATTACCTTGAATGCTGTACAATAATACACATTTCAAAAGTGCTCTAAATAGCTAGGTGTGGTGGTGCATGACTTTAAGCTCCAAACTTGGAAAGCAGAGAAAAGCAGATCGCTGTGAGTTCAAGGGCAGTCTGGTCTACAAAGTGAGATCCACTATAGTCAGGGATATGTAGAGAGACCCCCTGTCTTAATTAAAAAAAATAAACAAATAAATCAAAATAATATATATTATATTAATATGTATATTACATATAAATATATATGTATATTCACAAATATATGATCTCCTTTTTACACATATAGAAAGATACTGTCACCAAAAAACCAAAAACAAAACAAAAAAACCAGGGGCAGGATTATTGCAGATCGCGTAAAAGGTGACCAGCACCCAAAGTGCTAAGACTCAGGAAACTGCCTCTCTCAAGTCCCACCCAGCCTAAAACATTCCTGGAGTTTTCTGCCAAGACTTCTGTCTGTCCTGACCCGAGAACTCATCACAGCTGTTTGAATTTAGGATGAGCAGTGCACAGCTAGGCTCTGCTGTCCACAAGCTGAGACACACAGCTCTCATTTTTTAGAGCACACAACAGCACACGTATGACAATAACGCTCTGCTTTATCACCAGGGAACAGGAACAGTGAGATGGGGGTGAGAAGCAATTCCCAGACTGCCTGATGTTTGTCTGTTTGCAGGCTGGCCTCGCTGTAGGCTAGGGTGAGCTTAAGCCCCTTTTTTAAAAAATTATATCACATTATATTAGTGGTGTGTGTGTGTGTGTTTTCTATAGCATTATAGCATGCACATGAAGTTTAAAGGACAATTGCTGGAAACTGAGTCCTTTCTACCACTCGGTTATGGAATCACACTCAAGTCCTAAAGCTCAGAGGCAGGTGTCTTTACCCACAGAGCCATCTAGTGGTCCAGTCTTGAACTTCTGCTCCCCCAGATTCCACTTCCCAAGTGCTGGAATTACAGGCAAGTGCTACCATACCTTCCCAGTTTGATTTGTATAGATAAGCTGGGTAGCTTTCTATTGTTGTTGTTATATTTATTATAGTATTTGCATCTGTGTAGTGTATAGACTTGTTAGTGTGGGCGAGTGCGTGCATATTGAGAGTCTTTCCCTTAATTGACCTCCACCTTCATTTTTGAGACAAGGTCTCTCACTAAACCTGAAACTCACAGATTTGACAGGCTGGCCAGCGAGTGAACTCCATAAAGCCCGGGTTATAGGTGCCTGCTACTGGGCCAGGGATGGATTCTGGGCTCTGACCTCAGGTTTTCATGCTTACTCAGCAGGTACTTCAAAAAATGACCCATCTCCCCGGACCCTACTGTTTTAGTGTTGGCCTGGCCTTAAGTGCTAGTATGAGGATGGACAGATGGCTCAGTAGTCTACAGCACCAGCTGCTCTTGCAGATGACCTCAGTTCAACTCCCAACGCCCACATGGCGGCTCCCAACCACCTATAACTACAGTTCAAGGACCTGAAGCTTCTGGCATCTGCAGGTAGTGCATATACATACCCTCGGGCATATACATAAACATGTAAAATAAAAATAAATATTGTAAAATAAAATTGTTGCTAATTTTTTTTCTTGAAAAAAGAAGACAACACTAACAAAAAATGTAAAGCTGGCTTGCCTCTGAGGGAAACGGTGGCTGGGGGAAGAGTCCTACTCTACATTGGATGTGCTTTTGGACAGTGCTCATGTGTTACCTGTTCAAAATGAACTCACTGTCTAACGCTGCAGGTGTTCAGCCCTCATGTGGCTGATTTGCTGCATTGATCTACGGGGTGAAGGTCACAGTCTCTCCTGCCCAGAACCCAAAGCTTGGCTGTCTGACCCTCACCTGACCACACCCCCACTAACCAGCCCTGCTTTTCAGCTGTATCCTTTGAACATTTCTGTCCTCTCCATACTTTGGGGTGTCCCCACATGTCTTTTAAGCTCAGTCTGACTATCATTCCCCATTTTACCTCTAATCAAAATGAATCATTACTCCTAGTGGGTGTCCCAAGAGCCACAGCAGGGTGGGAGAGTGCAGAGCACGCCTTGGGAGCCTGACACTTGGGAGGAGAGTCTGGCTCTGCCAATCTTCCTGTGACCTCAGTGACCTCAGTTACTTAACTTCTCCGAGCTGCGATTTCCTCATCTCTGTTGTGGTGAAGGTTAAATGAATCAGCAATTCCAAAGTGATTAGAATAATGCTGACACACAATGAGGTGGTCAATAAATGACAGCTAATGTCACCTGGCACTCTGCCATCCACATCCAATGAAATTCCTTAATTTTATTCTCCGCTACATTCTCCAACTAAACCTGCACTCCAAAGGTGAGATCCTCTGGCTGACCACTTAGTCTTCCATGTCAAGGCAGTTCTGGCATACAGCAGGGTGTAGTTCAGAATAGATTCACAGAGTGGGGTAGGGGGTTGGGGGGCGAGAAAGAAGGGAGGGATAGAAATAAAAGAAAAAAGAAAAGAGGGGGAATTGGAAGTTGAAAATGAAAAGAAGCTGGGCTGGAGAGATGGCTCAGTGGTTGTTAAAAGCACTGACTGCTCTTCCAGGGGTCCTGAGTTCAAATCTCAGCAACCACATGGTGGCTCATAACCATCTGTAAGGGGATCTGATGCCCTCTTGTGGTGTCTGAAGACAGCTACAGTGTACTCATATAAAAATAAATCTTTAAAAAAGGGAAAGGAGCCAGGCAGTGGTGGCACACACCTTTAATCCCAGCACTTGGGAGGCAGAGGCCGGGGGATTTCTGAGTTCGAGGCCAGTCTGGTCTACAGAGTGAGTTCTGGACAGCCAGGGCTACACAGAGAAACCCTGTCTCAAAAAACCAGAAAAAAAGAAAAGAAAAGGAAAGAAAAGAAAAGAAGAAAAGAAAAGAAAAAAGAAAGGAGAAAAATACAGAAAAGCTGGTCTAGTACAAGCCTTTGAATAAAGAGGAAGAAAGGACTGGGTGTTGTGATACACAAGACAGACAGTAAGCACAGCCACTCAGAAGACAGACAAGGGAGTAGATAGAGGGTCTGCTCTTGCAGAGGCCCCCAGTTCAACTCCCAGCACCCACATGGCAGCTGGGTTGGAGATCACATAGTGAGACCCGGTCTCAAACAAACAAAAGAAGCAGTAGAGAAAATAAAGATGAATGTATTATCTAGTTGCAAAATAAATAGATTAAGGACAGTGGGTTTTTTTTTTGTTGTTGTTGGTTGTTGTTTTGAGGAAGTATCTCAGTATTCATGCTTTCAAGCAATCCTCCTGCCTCATAAGTACGACTGAGCCCAGGAAAAGGAGTTTAGGTACACAGAGAAACCCTGTCTCAAAAAAGCCAAAGAGAGAGAGTGTGTGTGTGTGTGTGTGTGCGCATTTATGTGCATGTGAAGAGTGTGTGTGTGTGTGTGCGCATTTATGTGCATGTGAAGAGTGTGTGTGTGTGTGTGCGCGAATTTATGTGCATGTGTGATGTATCAATGCATTCTTATCTTTGCACCATTAAACAGCAACACTGAGTGTTCCCATTAGGGGAGCATGCCTAGGAGCAAGTAGAACAGGCCACTAAATAAAGACTGAAATGTGGCCTCTTCTCTTTTTTCCTTTTCTCTTTCTTCTCCTCCTCCTCCTTCAGATTCATTTACTTATTTAGTGTATATGAGTACACTATTGCTCTCCTCAGACACACCAGAAAAGGGCATCGGATCCTATTACAGATGGTTGTGAGCCACCATGTGGGTGCTGGGATTCGAACGCAGGACCTCTAGAAGAGCAGTTGGTGCTCTCAATCGCTAAGCCATCTCTCCAGCCCCTGGCCTTTACTTTTCAACATTTAATTTGTTATCCTTGGCAATGAAAAAAAAATTGGATGAATGAAGCTCACATAAGGTTAATTCCTTAAACAGATTGTTAAACAAAACTTAAAAACACATGACAGAATAGTATGTATGATTCAACTTGAATTTGTTGTTGTTTGGTTGTTGTTGTTTTTTGAGCGCTGGCTGTTCTGTAAACCAGACTGGCCTCAAACTCAGAGATCTCCCTGTTTCTGCCTTCTGAGTGCCAGGATTAAAGGTGGGTGCCACCACGCCTGACTCAACTTGGATTTTAAATTATAGATGTGAGAGAGTTTGTGTTATCACAAGTCGGGCCGTGCCTGGTAATGCAACCTTAGGAGGAGTGCCGCGAGTTCAAGGCCCCTTCATCCACACAGTGAGTTCTGGCTAGCTAGAGCTCCAGGCTAAGACTGTTTCCAAAACAAACAAACAAACAAACAAACAAAAAACAATTACAGAGAAGACAGCATGACTCATGATTCGAATTCAGGGTGCTTGATACGTATGGGTTCCCTGGACAAAGTGCTTCCGGGAACTATCTCCTAGTTATCCTACATAGTCCATTATGTAGTCTTACTGTGTTTACATACTGGGAGAAAGTACATCTTACAGAAATTAAGTAGGTGCCTAAATCACACTTCCAACCCCAGATTTACGTGTGATTACTCCAGCATGCTGCTTTTTACTTTTAGAATCATAGTTTTAGAAATCAATTTTAGTTACTGAATAAAATAAAGGAAAGAGACAGTCTTCAGCCCCAAGGTGCCGCCTCCATCTTGGAAGGGTAAAGTGAGAGGAACACGAGGGAGCAGAGCTTACGTCGGAGGAGCTGGGGCTCTGTGCGGACCTCAGCAACACGCCTTCAGCCAGGGCCCGGTCTATGGCCTGCCTGGCCAGCTCTGCCAGCTGCTTCTCATCCTGCAAGACGCTTCCCCAGCTGGCGGCCATCCCAACCTGTGACAGACAAAAGGACTTGGTGACAGAAGGCCTGGGACCCAGCAGACCAAAATGTGGCCACCTCCAACATTGTGAGACCTGACCAGTCACCTCAGAGGGGCAACTGTGAGAGGGAACAAACTGCCTCCACTTCCTCCGTGTGCGTAGATCAGGTTCCATAGCTATTCATTCTCTGTGGATTCTCAAAACAGCAATGGCATTACTCTCACAGTGAGGAAACAAAGGTTCAGAGAAGTGAAATGACTCGCCCTAGACAGTGGTGTTTAAGTCTAGGACTCTGGTTTCTGGTCTGAAACTCTTCAATGGAGAAAAGAGGCGCTAATGCCATGTGACTGGAATAAGAGACTGCCCCTCCCAGAACTGCAGATCCCCCTCCTGCGAAATAAGTAGAGAGGGATAAATCAGATGTTTCCAAAATCTGGCTGTCTGGGCAAAAATACACATTACCAAGCCCCAGAAATTATGATTGAAGGGACGCAATGGGCAGAAGGGATTGACACTCCATTTTAAAATGTTTCCCTATTATATACAATGGAAGCCACTGTAGTAAATTGTTACTTTCCCTTCTTTATGTTTTGAATTACACTTTGTGTGTGTGTGTGTGTGTGTGTGTGTGTGTGTGTGCCTGTGCGCGCATGCACACTTGCTGCGGTGGAATGCTTGGTGGAGGTCAGAGGAAAACCTGCAAATCTTGCTTTCCAGCCTGTGGATCTCCAGATCAAACTGAGGTAATCGGCCATGGTTAACATCTTTACTTAATGAGTCATCTCTCTTGGCTCTAATTTCCTTTCTTATTCCAACAATAACCTACCTCAGTAAATCTCAAACAAATTACAAAGTGGGTAGGGGAGGAAACTTAAGGGTATATCATGAATTGCAGATAAGTTGCAGATAAGGTCAATTTCAATTTCTTCCTTGTACTAATTAAAGGCCTTTTTTTTCTTCTGGTTTTTCAAAACAGGTTTTTTTATTTTTGTTTTTGTTGTTGTTGTTGTTGTTGTTTTGATTTTTGGTACAGTCCTGGTTGTCCTGGAACTCACTCTATAGAGCAGGCTGGCCTCAAACTCAGAGATCTGCCTGCCTGGTTGTGTTTTGTTTGCATGTAAGCCTGTATATCCAAAGAGGGCATTGAATTCCCAGTTATGAGCTTCCATGTGGGTGTTGGGAATTGAACTCAGGGCCTCTGGAACAGCAGCCAGTGCTCTTAACTGCTGAGCCATCTCTCCAGCCTCCAAAAGGAGCCAAATTACACATTTGTGCGGACATTTATCACCATGGTATAAAAGGGAACAGAAAATATTTTTTAAAAATCACATTATAGCCTGGAGTGGAGGTACATGGCCAACAATTAGGAGACTGAGGTGGATAGATCTCTGTGAGTTCAAGTCTAGCCTGGCCTACATAGTGAGTTCCAAGACAAGCTAGGCTACACAGAGAAGCCCTGACAAAGAGAGAGAAAGAAAGAAAGAAAGAAAGAAAGAAAGAAAGAAAGAAAGAAAGAAAGAAAGAAAGAAAGAAAGAGAGAGAGAGAGGAGAGAGAGAGAGAGAGAGAGAGAGAGAGAGAGAGAGAGAGGAGAGGAGGGAGGGAGGGAGGGAGGGAGGGAGGAAGGAAGGAAGGAAGGAAGGAGCCCGGCAGTGGTGGCACACGCCTTTAATCCCAGCACTTGGGAGGCAAAGGCAGGCGGATTTCTGAGTTAGAGGCCAGCCTGGTCTACAGAGTGAGTTCCAGGACAGCCAGGGCTACACAGAGAAATCCTGTCTTGAAAAACCAAAAAAGGAAGGAAAAAAAGGAAGAAAAAAAGGGAAGGAAAGAAAGAAGAGGGAGGGAGAGAAAACATGTTATCAAAGTAGAAATGCCTAAAACCCAACGCCCAGGCCAAGGTAAAGGAGCCGTTTCAGTGGTGGCCAGAGATGTATAGCTACTCTCTTCTGCTGGATAAAACATCTGACAACATCTGCTCACTGTTTTTGTTCTACCCTGCTGTCACTTAATCCTAAGAAACAAACATTGACTGCCCAACTCGGTTGGCTGTCTTCAGGAAGAGTTAGACCGATAGATAACCTCCATCACTTTCAGCCTGTAGTCCCCTCCTCAGGAATGAGCTGGGTTTAGATAATTCATCCAAGTCTGCCCGCCTCAGCACAATGCTTTGACAGAAAGAGCATGTGATCTCAAGGCAGTCTGGACAAGCGTCCCGCTGGGTGAGGACGGGAGACAGCAGTGATAGTAAAGAACAGGGCTCGAGCCAGACAGACCTGGTTTGAGTCTGTAACCTTCACTCCCCTTAAGTAAGGGACACTGGATTAAATGAGAAAAATCAGTCAGGTTTCTCAGCATGTTCAGAGCTTTGAGCAGTCAGTTTCCTGTTCCCGTGGTGAGAGACCTGAATCCGGATAATTATATAAGAAGCTTTCTTATTTGGGCATGGTGGGATGTTGTCTATGATCCCAGCAGAAGTGGGACATTTCTGCAAGTTCAAAGCTAGCCTGAGCTCCATACTGAGTGCCGGGCCAGCCAGGGCAAGACAGCAAGGTACCGTCTCCAACACTAGTTCAGTGAACAAGTTTTATTCTTTCTTTTTCCAGTCAGGATCTTGCTATGTCACTCAGGCTGGCCTCCAACTCAGCAATCCTCCACTCTCAGCTTCCCAAGCAAACGTCCCGCAGGCATGAGCCACCACACCCAGATGAACTGTTGACTAATTAAGCTCTCTGTTTTGAAGGCCTCGGGGCATGGTGTTGGCTTTGAGGAGTACACCACTGAGAGCCTTTCAGTGGTGGGCACAGGAAGAAACCAGTGTGTGTGACTCAGGCTCACTGATAACAACTCACTCCTCCAAGACACAACTTGGCCTGGAAATAACTACCTCAATGCCTTCAAAGGCAGCTTCCTCAGTGATCCAGGGACATCCCACCAGGCCTCACCAAAATCACCACACTGGGGACCAAGCCTTACCCATGAACCCATAGCCAAGTGCTAGGCATCGGAGCTTGTTCCGTTTGTATCCACCCAACAAGCAGTGGGAGACTTGTTAGACGTTATATGGAAACCCGGGCCCAACAAGAACCCATAGCTCCAACATGGAGGACCTGGAGCTCCACAGGTCCCCACTTCTCCACACCGAATTCCACAGCTGTATGTCCGTGGGCTTTTGCTTGTCAGACAAGACTGCCAATGGCCAGGTACTAACAACCCATAGAAAGATAACTCATTAAAAAATAATCACTACGGATTGGGCATGGTGGCACAAGGTTGTAATCCCAGTACTTGGGAGGGAGAGGCAGGAGAACCAAGAGTTTGTGGCTAGCCTGGGCTACACAGCAAGCCTCTGTGTCAGCTGAGGCAATGGCTCCATTGGTGAAGTGCTAGCCACACAAGCAGGAGAACTCTATCCTCAGCACCCACAAAAGATGGTGGGCGATGGTGGCCCATGCCTGTAATCCCAGCACTCTGGGAGGCAGAGGCAGGCGGATTTCTGAGTTCGAGGCCAGCCTGGTCTACAGAGTGAGTTCCAGGACAGCCAGGGCTATACAGAGAAACCCTGTCTCGAAAAAAACTTTTTCCCCCCGAGACAGGGTTTCTCTACACAGCCCTGGCTGTCCTGGAACTTACTCTCTAGACCAGGCTGTCTGGCCTCAAACTCAGAAATTCACCTGCCTCTGCCTCCCGAGTGCTGGGATTAAAGGCGTGCACCACCACTGCCCGGCAAGAAGAGAGGCAAAATAAAAACTTGTTCGCTGAACTATTGTTTGAGACAGTACCTTGCTGTCTAGCCCTGGCTGGCCTGGCACTCAGTTTGGAGCTCAGGCTAGCTTTTACAGTGCTAGGGAGATCATGACAGCGGGACATCTGCAGATTGCTGGTTAGTAAGTGTGAGTGACCTCCAGGTTCAGTCAGGCCCTATCTTTAAAAACATAAGGTAGAGGGCTAGGGAGGGGGCTCAGCAGGTAAAGAGCTCAGATCCCCAGTATGCACATAAATCCTGGGCAGGTGGGGGGTAGGCTATAACCCCAGAACTTGAGGTGCAGAGAGAAAGGGTAGTGATCAAGGAAGACATCTGATACTTGAGGCTCATATGTATGTGCACATGCAAATGCCCCCTCACATACAAACGCTGACAGGCACATCTGTGTAACACACACACCAGAATGCTTGGGTGTCTATGCACTCATGCACAAAAACACTATGATAATAACATTATTATTATAGAAAATGCCTTTTTTTCTTCCTATAGATTTACTGTTCAGTGACTTGTTTGGCTAGTGACACTCAAGTTTGTATTTACACAGCTTACTTTCCTGGTTTTCTAACTAGAACATTCACCTGCTCCCTGGGCTGCTCCTCCTCTGATGAATCTCACCCTGGCATCCAAGCCTCCCGTGCACTCTACTGCCTCCCATCTCTCCAGTCCCGTGGATTCTGCTGACTAAATGCAGCGCTTTGAATTTCCCCATGTCTGCCTCTACTGATCTCGCCCAGCACTGGCCAACCCACTCCTCTTCCTGGGCACTTTCGGAGCAGTAAAGGCATCTTAAGTGACTAAGACACACCAGCCTCTCTCCTACTTTCAGATCTGGGCTGATGCCGCTTTCCTCGTGGCTTTAAAGGCTCTCCCACTGAGCTACATCCCCAGCCTCTGTACCCCCAACTCCTGATCGAGTTTTGGAAGCCATCGCTGGATTTCTCTGTCCAGGTTCGTACCTCAATCATAAAAATAGCATTTGCCCCGATACTTCATTGAAGGTTAAATAAGTAAGTGGTGAATGAATCACGAAAAACTTTAAAACGCCTACACACAAATCCGGTCGGACTTTAATCCCGTGGGCGAGGCAAGGTGCGGGCTCAGGGCCTCGGGCTACAACACAGTCGCCGGTCCTGACTTGTCCCCATGATGGGCCCCGTTCGCTCCCCATGCCTGGACAAAGTTTGGTCCCGATCTCTCCCAGTTTTTGATGGCGGTTTGTTTATTTTCCCTAGAACTCTGGCTCTAGCCTCGCTGACAGTGTCCGAGCTGGAAGCCGGAGATCTGGAAATCTAGGTTCAGCGCGCCCAGCACAACCCCCCTCACTGGACACAAGTTTCCCGGTGCTCGCCGCGGTCCCAGCCACCGCGTTTGCCCGCCCGCTGCGTTCCAATCGCTCTCAGACCCCTCCCTCACGGCTCTCCTCCCAAGGAAACTTGACCCTCGCCAGCCGCCGTCGCCGAGCCCCGACTTACTCGCTCGTTGTCCAGCTGCTCGCCAAGCTCAAACTCCGCACGCCGTTACCCAGGCTCAGAGGGCGGGGCTTCGGTACGACCCAGTACGCCTGCGCAGACCCGCCCTGGAAGGCTTAAAGAGGAGGGTGAAGAAGGAGCCCCGCGTCTATGGAACCGGACGGCGGCCGGGAAGGGGCGTTACATCAGAAGCGACCTGGGCTTTAAGGGATACATCGGTACTCTAGGGGAGAGGCCTACAACGGGCGAGATGCTACCTGTTAGCCTAGTTCCCAGAGAGTCAAAGCTAGTGGCATTTCTGTGAGATGGGGACACTCAAAGGCAGAAGAGAGCGTTGGATCCCCTGGGAGCCGAACCTGGGTCCTCTGCAAGAGTAAAAGTTCTCTTAGCCCGCCCTGTCTTCAGCCCCTGTGTGCTGTTTTTAAATATGCAAGTTCATGATTCTTTTCCCTCTATACAGACCCCCTTATCCTCTGGCAACCTACACTTTTTTGGTTTGTTTGGATTTGGTTTTTCCGAGACAGGGTTTCTCTGTGTAGCCCTGGCTGTCCTGGAACTCACTCTGTAGACCAGGCTGGCCTCGAACTCAGAGATCCGCCTGCCTCTGCCTCCCAGAGTGCTGGGATTACAGGCATGCGCCACCACCGCCCGGCTAACCTACACTAATTTAACTTTGTTTTCCCTAGACTGTGAGAGGTTGATTCGAAATCTGAGGTACCTTGTATTAGGGTTCTCTAGAGTCACTGAACTTATGGGTAGTCTATATAGTAAGGCAATTTGTTGAGGACTTACAGTCTATAGTCCAACTCCCCAGCAATGGTCAGCAGGAGCTGTGAATGCAAGTCCAAGAATCTAGCAGTTGCTCAGTCCCACAAGACAAGCAGGTGAAGAAGAGAGAGTTAATCTATCTTCTTCCAAAGTCCTTATGTAGGTCTACAGCAGAAGGTGTGGCCCAGATTAAAGGTGTATGTCACCATTCCTGGATCTGGGACTTGCTTTGTCCCAGATGACCTTGAACTCGGAGATCTCCCTGTCTGGGATTCATAGCCACTATGCCTCAAGCTCTCCCTGCCAAGATCCAGGTCAGAAATTTGTATCTCAGCCTCCCGATTAGGATCACAGGTGAGCCTTCCAATTCTGGATTGAAGTTCATTCCAGAGATAGTCAAGTTGAAAACCAGGAATAGTCACTACATACCTGATAAAAAAGGTTCCTTTCCGATACAAATTTTCCTGAAATGAATGAAATGTATCTTATCAAACCCTAGGGAATTATGACTGAGATACAAAACTCCTAATGGGTTTAGTGTAAATAAAATGTGGGCTTTAGTGTGTGGGACAGGCTGTTAACAGCTGGCCTCAGTAAGAAACCTTGAGGCTGGAGATTTAGTAGAGAAAAGACACCGTTCTATATGTTAGGTACAGACAGATGTGGTCCAGAGTTAGCTGTAAGTTGGTGAGGCTCCAAGCCATGGCTGTGGGGGGAAAAAGGAGGGTGTGTCAAATTGAAGAGAGATTTAGGAAAGAGAATCTCTACTGACTGTAAATCAGTGGTCTAACCCAGGGGCCAAAACCCTTCTCTCTAGATAAAGCAGGTGCATCTCTCCAGTCCAGGAATGACAGCCCTCCAAATGTCTTGTATAAATGGAGCAGAGTTGGCAGATAGGTGGGCTGGTTATTGCCAGAATAATGTTTGCTGTTAGATACGTTTTTTTCTTGTTGCTTCTGTACATGACCAGGTTGGAAGCAGCAGCCCCGACTGACAGACAAAAGTCACTGTATTAAGCAGAGATAAAGGTAGCTATTTCTGGTATTAAATGAAATTACAGTAAACAGGGAGTGCTGCCTTATACCTTTGATTCCAGCCCTTGATAGGCAGAGGCAGGAGGATCTCAGTTAGTTCTAGATCAGCCTGGTTTACATAGCTAGTTCCAGGCCAGCCAAAGTTAGTTAGACCTTATCTCAAAACCAAAACAAACAAAAATGAAATAATAATAATAAAAAAAAAAGCACCAAGGCCCAGGGCTCTCTCTACAGGGTCCCCTCTTCTTTGCTTTGTTTTGTTTTTTTGTTTTTTGTTTTTTGAGACAGGGTTTCTCTGTGTAGCCCTGGCTGTCCTGGAACTCACTCTGTAGACCAGGCCTGCCTCAAACTCAGAAATCCTCCTGCCTCTGCCTCCCAAGTGCTGGGATCAAAGGCATGTGCCACCACTGCCCGGCAACAAAACAGGTTTAACCTGAGAAAATATCAACACTTCTAGGTTGATATTTTCAAGAGTCCAGAGGGGCCCACTGCTCACTTAAGACTAGAAAAGGGGGAAAAGGAAGCACCACCCCCCCTTTTGACTCAAAATTGCCATTGCTAGGAGTGACTGGGGAGACTGATAGAAGAATGTCAGGAGAAGGGTAAGCATCTCCTGGGCTGTCTGTCATTTAGAGTCAGCAGGCCAGGTGGGATGGCAGGAATCTTGGAAGCAGGTTACTTTAGTTCTGGAAATCCACACTATTCCAGTGTCAGGAATGTAAATCACCATTTAACCAAAGTGTGGGAGCATTACAGCATGCTCTGGGTTAACAGCCCTAGACCAGTGGCTCTTAGCCTGTGGGTTATGACCTCACAGAGGTCAAATATCAGATATCCTGCATATCAGCTATTTACATTATGATTCATAAGAGTAGCAAAATTAAGGCAATGAAGTAGCAATGGAATAATTTTATAGCTGAGGGTCACCTCATCATGAGGAACTAAAGGTCTGCAGCGTTAGGAAGGTTGAGAACCACTGCCCCAGACCCTGGAACGGTGCCTGGGAGGATGATCTTCAGTATTTGGTAAGCAATTGAAATAGTCTGAAAGGAGGGAAGGTGGCTGCCGGCATTAGTGAAAACCTGAAGGTATCTCAAGTGCTCCTCACAAGTTACCCTTGACTCCTTGCATAGCCTTTCAGAGGACATGTCATCTCCGTGAACTGCTTTGTTCCTTTAGAGCTAAGGTTCAGCTCAGCTCAATCCGTAGAATATTTGCTGGCAAGTGTGAAGCCCTGGATCTGATAAGCAGCCCCAGGCATGGTGGTGGGCACCTGTAATCCTACCACTTGGAAAGTAGAGGCAAGAAGATCGAGAGTTCAAGGCTTCCCTAGGCTACATGAGACCCTGTCTCTCATATATATGATGAAGGCTTTGTATATACCACGTGGAGAAATGAAAGGATGTAAGATCATCATGCCCAGAATGGAGGCTTGGTGTGATTACAGTGGTAAAGCGGTGGCTTAGCCTGTGCGAGGTCAGGGTTTGAGCCCAGCATCCCCTCAAAAAAGGATTATCATGGCTCCCACTTTTCTCCATCATGCACATGTTATTATTTATTTATTTAATTTTATTTTTCAAGATTTTTTTTTTACTATTATATGTAAGTACACTGTAGCTGTCTTTTAGACATACCAGAAGAGGGGGTGTCAGATCTCATTACAGATGTTTGTGAGCCATCATGTGGTTTCTGGATTTGAACTCAGGACCTTTGGGAGACCAGTCAGTGTTCTTAACTGCTGAGCCATCTCACCAGCCCCCATCATGTACACTTTAAAAGCTGGTCACAGTGACATCTGTAACTTCAGTACCTTCCGGGTGGGGGGGGGGGCTGAAGAGGGAGGGTCAGGAGGCCATCCAGGCTGTGTGTAGATTGCTTGTCCAATGATGAGGGAATTGCCCAGGGCTTTTCTGGCTTTTGGCCTCATGCCTTTGCTATTCATATACTAGACACCAGCGAGCCTGGTGAAGAGTCTGCAGATGAAGCTGAAGCTGTAGGGAGCCTTTGGTATTGAAGATGTGAGTCCAAGTCCTGACTGCATAACCTAGCACTGTGATTAAAGCAAGCTCTCTGGCCTTGGCGAATCCTGCAGCCTAACTTCCAAAGTGGACTCTTTTTTTTTTTTTTTTTTTTTTTTTTTTTTTTTTGAGACAGGGTTTCTCTGTGTAGCCCTGGCTGTCCTGGAACTCACTCTGTAGACCAGTCTGGCCTTGAACTCAGAAATCCGCCTGCCTCTGCCTCCCAAGTGCTAGGATTAAAGGTGTGGGCAACCACTGCCCGGCAAGCTAGCTCCTTACCACAACTAGGAGTCCAGTACTGTTATGGTCTGGGGAAGTGGTGGCATGGAGAGGTATCCTAGTTTGCTGGAGTTCACACAGCTCGGCACTCATACTCTCAGCCATTGACCCGCTGCCTACACCTTGGGGTGAGGTCAGGCTTCCCTGAGCTGACTGTTGAACCCTTTGCGGTTTATGTTGAAGGGTTTGTGGGAACATTTGAATTAGGCAGACAAAGACAAGCAAGGGTGCCTTTGACTCTCTGCTCTGCGTTTGTCCCCTGAGGGCCTCTCTCCAAGTCCCAGCCAGCTTTATGGTGAGTGAGGTTGAGACAAGGTTTTATTATAGAGCAGAAGATGCCCTTGAACTCCTGATCCTCCAGCCTCTACTTCCCAAGTCTTGGGATTGCAGACATGCACCATCCCACCACACCCAGCTTTGGTCTGGTATTTGATTGAGGCACCTCCCACCATCCCAGGGTTTGCATTACACATGGCTGATGTCTCTTTTTAGCCATGACATCACCCCACCTGGCACTACAGTTTATGAGTCTGTCTACCTCTCCACCTGGGGGGGGGGGGCGCCACTGCTTCAGCTATTCAGAGTAGAATTCCTCTGCTTTCTAGCCTTTAGCAAAGGCCTGGCCCAGACCTGCCACTCAGGAAACGCCTGTGGAATCAAAATGGGACTCTTGCATGTGTTGAGGGTTTACTGTATACCAAACCTCCCGGACACACACTTTATGTGCTGTCTCATTTACACCCCACAGTAATCCTGGGAGGGAGACTCACTGTTCTTAGCTTACTGAGAAGAAATAGAGAAGGTGCACTCTGTTGTTATAAGCCCTCTTGCAGTTGCTGTTAACACCAGAACTGGCTCTCAGTCTGGGGCCATGGCCCCTTTAGGGGATCCGAACCACCATTTCACAGGGGTTGCCTAAGACCATTGGAACACACAGAGATTTATTTACATTATGATTCACAACAGCAAAATTACAGTAATGAAGTAGCAAAGAAAATAATTTTATGGTTGGGGTCAGCACAACATGAGGAACTGGATTAAAGGGTCACAGAATTAGAAAGGCTAAGAACCACTGCTAGGAAGGCATCCCCTCCCCCCTCCTCCCTCCTCCTCCCTCCTCTTCCTTCTTTCCCCTTCTCCTTCCCCTTCCCCCTCCTTCTTCCCCTTCCCCTCCTCTTCCTTCTTCTACATTTTTCCAAACAAGAGTTTTTCT
The DNA here is from genome assembly GCF_947179515.1 of Apodemus sylvaticus. NCBI lineage: Eukaryota > Metazoa > Chordata > Mammalia > Rodentia > Muridae > Apodemus > Apodemus sylvaticus. The sequence goes on from NC_067476.1 coordinate 141,071,396, forward strand.
GTGCAGCCCTGGCTATCCTAGAGCTGCTTTCTGTGCAGCCCTGGCTATCCTAGAGCTTGCTCTGTAGCCCAGGCTGGACTCAAACTCAGAAATCAGCCTGCCTCAGCCTCCCTAGTGCTGGTTTTAAAGTCATAGGCTACCACCTCCTGGCCAGGGGGCTGTTGCTAAGCTCCAGAATCCTCAGAGACATATCACAAAATCTTATTTCACTTATGAGCAAAGAAAATTCCAGAGGAGAGAGGACTGGGCCAGTGAGAGGGCCTCTAGGATGGGCTTTTATCACCAGGCCTGAAGATGGGAGTTCAGTCCCCAGGTCCTGCATGGTGGAAAGAGAGAACTGACTCCCACAAGTGTGCTCCGACTTCTGCATGTGCACAAATACAAGTAAATGTAGTAAAATTTAAAATAAATGAACTTTCTTTCTGATGTTTTTTTGTATTCTGAACATTTCATATGAATGGAGTCATCGTGTGTGGCCTTTGTGACTTTCGCTTAGCGAGCTTGATGGAGTCTGGATCAGCGCTTTGTCCCTTGGGTTGGAGAGATGACTCAAGGCTGAGAGCTCTGGCTGCTCTTGCAGAAGACCCTGTTCTGTTCCCAGAGAAAAACAAGTTAGCTAATTCCATTTCCAGAGAACTCTACACTCTTTTATGGCCTTGTCAGGCACCAGATACATACATGACACACACATGCAGGCAACATGAAGAACAGCATGTTAGGTTGAATACTCATATTTGTGAATATACCATTTTGTTTATTGGTTTAAGCCATTTGAGCTATTTCCCTTTTTGTAAACAATTTTATCCCCTGAAGACAGGGTATCATTGTATTGCCTTGGCTAGCCTGGAATTCAGTATGTAGACCAGATTGGCCTCAAACTCACAGAGATCTGCCTGCCTTTGCCTCCCAGGTTCTAGGATTAAAGGTGTACACCACCCTGCCTCGCCTCTTCAGTTGTTGCTTTTCTGGATGTTGCTAACATGCATGTGCACATATGTGTGAGCATTTCATTTTATAGTCCACTTGAAAAGACGTTGAGGAGAGAAATTGCTGAGTTATCTCAAGATGACTCTAAGTTAAACCCTTTAAGGAATTGCCAATCAGTTTCCCAAATGGCAGCACTGTATGAGTTCTGGTCTTCACTAGTTCCTGTCTGTCTAGTCATCTCAGGTCAGTGAAACAGCATCTTTGTTGTGGAACCCTTTTTTGAGTTATGTAGCTCAGGCTACCCTTCAACTCCATGAACTCTCAGCCTCCTGCCTCCTCTTCCCAGGTGCGAGACTGCAGGTGTGCACACCCTGTCCATTTAAAAATGGACAAAAGATGGGACTGGACAGCTACTCAGTGGATTAAGAGCACTTGTTACTCTTCCAGAGAGTTGGGTTCTCAGCAACCACATGGTCAGCTCACAGCACCCGAGGCTCCCGTACGCTCTTCTGGCCTCTGTGCCCGTGTGCAAAAGATCTGAATAGGCACATTACCAGGAGAAAGAAAGACCAGTGAACATTCTCCATCATTGATAACGAGGAAAAGCTAATCAAAATCAAAGGGTGGAGAGAGTGGCGAGTTTCTGAGTTTGTCTGTTTCTCTAGAATGAGAGAAATGTTCAAAACATGAGAATGTTCAAAAACAAACTTGCACCAGGTACAGAGGCTCACACCTGGGAAGCTGAGGCAGGAACATTGCCATGAATACTGGGCTACAAAATGAGATCTTTGCTAAGCACACAAAGAACATCCTGGGAGGATGGCACAGCGGGTGAAATGCTTAGTATGCAATCGCTCACTAGCAAAGGTGAGGGTCTGAGTTCGAATTCCCAGACCCCACATAAAGCCAGGAGTAGTAGCATCACAATCCCAGTGCTCCTGAGTCAAGTTAGGAGGTAGAGACAGGAGAATTACACAAAGTTCAAGGGCCAACTAGCTTGGAATATCCACTGGCAAGCAGGAGACCCTATATCACACAAGGTAGAAGGCGAGGACTAATACTAGAGTTACAGTCTGACACACTGTGACAAAATCCCACAGACACATGAGTGTACACACACACACACAGAAAACCACTTTTCCACACTTTTCCCACTCTTGTGATCTTTGGAATATGCAACTGTTTCCCTCCGTTGACTTGTAAGTGCTCTTTATATATTTCAGATACTAGACTCCTACTAGATTTATGCTTTGCAAACAGTTTCTTCTACCTTGTAGCTTTTCAACTTCTTCATAGTGCCTTTTGAAGGACAAATGGTTTTAAACAAACTTTTGGTTTTTAGGATGCACACATGTTTTTTCTTTAGTTGTGTTCTGAGTGTTGTCTCTATTATTATTTTTAGAATGCCGTTGTTGTTGTTGTTTGGCTAGTTGCTCTTTTAAGACAGGTTATCCCTGTGTTAATAGAGCCCTAGCTATTCTGGAGCTTGCTTTGTAGACCAGGCTAGCCTCAGACTCACAGAGATCTGCCTGTCTTTGCCCCTAATCTGCTGGGATTAAAGGTGTACATCACCACACCTGGATTGAGAATAGTTTTCTGTGTAGCCCAGACTGAGCTCACAGTTACAGGCCTGCCTGACACTGAGTGCTGTGATACTGGCATGGGCCATCATGCCCACTGGACCACTGTCTCTAAGAAGACAGAACTGAATCTAAGATCCCCATGAGTTCTCCTGGGTTTTCTTCTAAGAGGTTCATTGTTTTAGGTTTTAGGATTAAGTATGTGGCTCATTTATTTGGTTTAACTTTTAATACCATATGATAGAAGTCCTGTGCATTTCAGTAGGTGTTTCATTTTTCTCCTTTTTTCAAAGATTTATTTCTGCCAGGCAGTAGTGGCACATGACTTTAATCCCAGCACTTGGGAGGCAGAGGCAGGCAGATTTATGAGTTCAAGGCCAGCCTGGTTTAAAGAGTGAGTTCCAGGACAGCCAGGGCTACAAAGAGAAACCCTTTTTCAACCCCCACACCCCCAAAAAAGATTTATATATTCGAGTACACTGTAGCTGTGAGTCATCATGTGGCTGCTGGGAATTGACCTTAGGACCTCTGCTCACTCTGGCCCAAAGATTTATTTATTAGTATATGTAAGTACACTGTAACTGTCTTTAGACACACCAGAAGAGGGTGCCAGATCTCATTATGGATGGTTGCTGGGATTTGAACTCAGGACCTTTGGAAGAGCAGTCAGTGCTCTTAACTGCTGAGCCATCTCTCCAGCCCCTTAGTAGCTGTCTCTAGCCAGTATGTGGCCCTGTTTTCTCATGGAATTTGGACTTTATATGTATGTAATGCGTTGCATGTTTTCCTGAGCAGCTTGCTTTCTGCATTCAGCCTTCTGTCTGGGGAGCCATTCGCCTTGATGTGGTCACGTTAGTGCATTCCTTTGCACTGCTCTGTGGGTTTCATTGCACTAAAACACCACGTTTTAGCCAGAAATGGTGGCCCACACCCAGAGTCCTAGTAATCCAGAAGCTGAGGCAGGAGAATTGATACAATTTAAAGTCTTGCTGGGTTTGCCAAGTGAGTTTGACTTGTCTTGATAATACTTTTGATATTCTGTCTCTGATATAAATATGTATGCCAGGCACAAGCTTTTAATCCCAGCAGTCAGGAGGCAGAGGCAGGCAGAGCTCTGTGAGTTCAAAGCCAGCTTGGTCTACAGAGTGAGTTCTAGGACAGTTAGGACTAGAGAGAAACCCTGAGTGGGTGATACATGCCACACTTTTTCTGTCTGTCTCATTCTCCTGTGGATACTTCTTAGAGTGACTGTAGTAGTTTTCTATTACAAATGAAACACATTCTTGCTAAGTGCTAATATGTTAAGGAGCAGATTCACCCTTATTATTTGTTCTCTCTTTACTGAGTTCCACTTCTTCCTGTAATAAACCAGCCTTGCCTTTGTTCTGCATCCTCAGACAGTGTCATGGCTGACCTTGGCTGCCACCTTGGCACACCTGAGGAGAGGGAACAGTAGCTGAAGAATCGCCTCCATCAGAAGGCCTGTGGGCACGTTTGTGGGGCATTTTCTTGATTGCCAATTGGTCCAGCCCACTGTGGGCAGTGCCATCCCTAGACAGGTGGGCGTGGCTATGTTAGAAAGGTAGCTGACCTTGTGCCTGGAAGGGCGCTAATGAGCAGGTTCAGCTGTGGTCTTTTTTTCCGTTCCTAGCTAGACTTCCATTGATGGTGGACTGCGTGCTGTCAACATGACACAGGCTAGAGTCACGGCGGAGGAGGAAGCCTCAACTAAGAAATTGCTCCCATAAAATCAAGCTGTAGGCAAGTCTGTAGGGCATTTTCTTTATTAGTAATTGATGGGGAAGGCCCAGCCCATTGTGTGTCGTGGTCCCCGTGGTCCTGGGTGCTCTGAGAAAGCAGGCTGAGTGAGCGATGAGGAGCAAGCCAGTCAGCAGCACCCCCTGCTTCGCCTGCCTCCAGGTTCCTGCTCTGTCTGAGTTCCCACCTTGATGTCCCTCAGGGGATAGTGACAGGTAAACCAAATAAACCCTTTCTTTCCAAGTTGCTATGGTCAGTGTTTACCACAGTAGCAGAGAAGCTAACTAGAACACCAGGACTCAGAGTTGTCCATTGTTTACTATTATTATTATTATTATTATCTACTGGGTGAGGACTGACAGCTCACCGTGGCCTCACAGATTAATGGCTATTTTCCATTACACCTGCATGGTTAGTCACAAGACTGCTTAGAGCGGGTGGGGGGTGGAGGGTGGGGACTGGGGAGTGGGGGGATGGAGAGATGGCTCAGCAGTTAAGAGCACTGACTGCTCTTCCAGAAATCCTGAGTTCAAATCCTAGCAACCACATGGTAGCTCACAACCATCCGTAATGAGATCTGATGCCCTCTTCCGGAGTGTCTGAAGACAGCTATAATGCACTTGTATATAATAAATAAATAAATCTTAAAAAAAAAAAAAAGCCCACGGGGAAGAAACACTTTGCTGTGGCCGGAGCTTGGCAGGGCTCTGCGTCTAGACCCTGGGCCCTGCAGAGGGAATCAGTGGAGCTAGGGAATATTGAGGAAGGGAATGACCCTGCAGGGAAAGGGCTGTTGTCACCTGAAACCTATGGAGGAAGGGAGCTAAAGCTCTGTCTCCTTGAACTTGCTCAGGAAGAAGGGGCCACAGAGACTGTGAAACCAAGAAGGAAACCAACGAGATGCCTGAGGCGCCCACAGGCCTCTGCGTGACCTTTCCCATCGGTGACCTCTGCAGTGAGTTCTGTGCCATCCTTTCTTATTCTCCTGAAACAGACATGGCAGTCATTAGGAAAGTAATTATCACGCATTGGATACTTAGTGTGAGACACCAGTTGGCCTCTGCTTGTTCTCTTTAAAAGGTGTGTGGTACCTTATTCCTTAGGAAACAACTGCTATCTCAGAGACGCGGTAATTGGGGTTTACACACCCACAGCCAGACTCCAGGACTGTGTTGCTAGCCTGGCTCAAAAGAACAAGGAAAGAGGAAGAGCTTGCCAGGCTGGGATGGGGGAGAAACAAGGGCCAATCTCTTACTCCAGTGGGCACAGCCATTCTGCCCGGGTTCCCTGGCCCAAGCCCGGTGCTGGTGACCCAGCCTGAGCTCTGCTTGTTCTGAGGGCTTAAGTTGCACTCATCTTCTAGGGAAGGTCTGTTGAGCAAGCCTGGCAACAGGTGTCATAAATTTAAAATGTTGGGTACATGCCAGGTGTGGTGGTGCACACCTTTAATTCCAGCACGTAGAGGCAGGTGGATCTCTTGAGTTCCAAAATTATGATTAATAGTGAGACACTGAATAAACAAAAAGTTACTAGGAAAATCTAAATGAGTTGATCATATCTCATGTCAATGTTGATATAGGGCAATGTGTCTCAACCTGGCCTGAAATTCACAATGTTACACATGATAGCTTCAAATTCACTGTGCAGTCCTTTTGCCCCAGTCTCCTAAGTGCTTGGATTACAGGCATGAACAACTGCAACTGGCATTCTGTATTTTTAACATATAATTATACAAAAAATATAAAAATAAAAATTAAGAAATGTAGTCCGGCTGGGTGGTGTTGGCGCGCACCTGTAATCCCAGCACTCTGGGAGGCAGAAGCAGGCAGATTTCTGAGTTTGAGGCCAGCCTGGTTTACAGAGTGAGTTCCAGGACAGCCAGGGCTACACAGAGAAACCCTGTCTCAAAAGAACCAAATCCAAAAAAGAAAGAAAGAAAGAAAAAGGAAATATAGTCTGGCAGGGAGTATAGTCCAAGGGCAGTGGCTTGGCTACCATAGCACAGAGCCTGGGCTTAATCCCCAGCACTACAAAAAAAATATTTAAAAATAGAGAAATTTAAACCATAAAAACTGAGAGCAGCCGGGCGGTGGTGGCGCACGCCTGTAATTCCAGCACTCTGGGAGGCAGAGGCAGGCAGATTTCTGAGTTCGAGGCCAGCCTGGTCTAGAGTGAGTTCCAGAACAGCCAGAGCTACACAGAGAAACCCTGTCTCGAAAAACCAAAATCCAAAAAACCAAAACCAAAACAAAAGGTCCAAAAAACCAAAACCAAAAGAGGTCTCCTATGAGTGAGGAGACCTCTAATCCTTGAGTTGATGAAGTCCAGCTTCATAAGAGATGTGGGGCTGAGATAGTGCCGCCCTCTGGGTACTGGGGTAAGGCTGTGTGTGGCACCATCAGCCAGGGTTCCCAGTTTGAGGTTCTTCCTATTCCTCAGCTCCAGAACTTACTGATCATGAGCACAGAGCAAGGGCAAAGTCACAGCTCGCCCACCCTAGCCACTCCCACTTGGCCTTTTACAGAGGACGGAAGGATGGACGGACAGATGGACGGACAGACAGACAGTTGGATGGACGGATGGACGGATGTTCTGTCTTCATTCTCACTCCACTAGATGGGGCTAAGTCTCCCTTCCTGGTTAGCCCTGGCTCACTTATTAGTATCTTGGAGCTGCCTCCCTCACCAGTCTGGAGAGCCTTAGGACAGGGCCAAATACTAGCCAGGAGGTATCAGACAGTGCTTACACTTTGAATTAAGTAGGCAGCTGACGCAGTCTGGACCAGTCATCCTGGTCCCCTGGCAGGGGCCTGGGCTTTGACTCAGGATGCGGGCTGCTGCGTGGTCCTGTAAGATCCTGGGACTTCCCTCTCAAGTGTTGGGTCCCTTAGGACCACTCTTGCAAAATGTCGACTGATCTGGGCACCATCCTGAGTTCTGTCCCCAGAGTAGCAGACTCAAGATTTCCTCCCACAGAACCTCAATAACCACAGCCAGAGCCACAGTCTCCACCATTCACACCCCAGGGTGAGTGCTGTTTGGCGATTTCTCCACAGCAACTTAAGTCGGGTTCTCCATGTGTATTTGTTTTGTAGAGAAGGAACTTGAGGCTCAGAGGTGAAGTGAGGTGTTCTAAGTGACAGAACAAGGGTTTGAAGGAGACCTAATTTTTCACAGAGAAACCCTGGCAGATACTTAGATTAAAAAGAAGGTTGCCTGCTCTGCAGGAGCGGACGCTGCGTCGTGGTCCTGTGCACTGTAGGACAGACACGGGCTCTGACTAATTGAATACAGCGACTCAGTACTTTTAAAGTCATGCCCACTTCACAATGGAAGTTGGAGCTCTAAGAATAGACCTGTGTTCAGTCACACGGAAAGCTGGCCAGTGACCCTCTTTGACCGTTTCTTCCTGAAACCTCCTAGACTGCTTTCCTCCCTCCCGCTCTGCCCTGGCTCTCCGGCCCCTCCCTTCCTTCTCCCAGAATCTCTGGCTACCCACATCCATGTCCCATCATTCATATTCTTACTGTGCTTTGGAGCCTAGTGTTGGGCCGAGCTGTATAGATCAGTGTAAGCTGGGATATAGCTACTTTGGGGGCATTCTTTAGCCCTTATTGCTTCCAGCTGCTGGACAAGGGGAGGGAGGGGGACCCATCACCCAGGCCCTCCGAGATGTCTGCTTATTTGTGAGTAGAGCTGGCTAGAGGGTAGAGACAGCAGGATGTGCATACCTAGCAGAGAGGTCAGATGCACAGGGGTGGGGTCAGGACCGGGCCTCCCGTCGACGGGTCCTTCCCAGGACTGGGCCCTTCAAGCTGGAAGCTGATATGAGCTGCAGCAAGTGCTGGCTTGATCCGGCTTCTAAGAATAGTCTGAGGTAAAGATCAGAGGCTAGGGCTAGGAGGAGGACAGGGGCCTCTGCCTCCTGTCCGTCCCTGGGCTTGGTATGGGGGCTGGGCTCCTGCCCCTGCCTTACTCTTTGCTCTGGGAAGGTTTTGAGTGGACACACTTGTCTATCTCTGGGCTGGAGGAAAGTGGGTGCCCCCGGGGCTCAGACCCAGGTTGACAGTGCGGGGACTTGTCCACACCCATCTCTCCTCCCACATTAGAGGGCCTTTATTTACTTAGTAACTGCTTTAAAATGGCCTTTATAATATACATCATGATTAAAAATTCAAAAGATATTAAAAAGGATATAAAACTAGTTTCTCCCCCTGTTCCCACCAATCATTTCCATCAGTGTCCTGAGGGACTAGTCTATCCACAGATAAAGCCACAAACACCAGCCTCCCTGACACACACAGCCTGTTTCTGTCTCTACATTCTTTTTTTGTTTTTCCCAGCACTGGGGTTGGAGCCTAGGGCCTGTGCATGCTAAGCAGGCGCTCAATCACTGGATATACCCTCGGCTCCTCACTTTCCTTAATGTTCTGCCTTAGACAGTTATATACCCCAGGAGTCCACCAAGGCTAAGTACTAGTCTCAACACTTCAGGTGTTTCAAGATCTACGGCGTTGCTATTCTGCTTACAGTTACAGGCTTAAGTGACTTTTCAAGATGCCATGGCTGGTAACTAACAGACAGGATTCAAACCCAAGGTGTTCTTCCCCTTAAGATTGAGTCATACCAGCTGGGCAGTCGTGGTGCACGCCTTTAATCCCAGCACTTGGGAGGCAGAGGCAGGTGGATTTCTGAGTTCGAGGCCAGTCTGGTCTACAGAGTGAGTTCCAGGACAGCCAGGGCTACATGGAGAAACCCTGTCTCGAAAAACAAAACAAAGGACCAGGTCTCTGTCCCCGAGCACTCGTAAGTGTTTGTCAGCTAAGGCTAGAGGGAGGGAAACCCACGTCTCACACACCATGTTCAGCTCTGCCATTCCGACATGCCCGCCTTCCTTTACCCATGAGTCCTCCTGCTCTCCAGGCTTGTAGCTAGGAACTCTTAGAACTTGAGTGAAAGATAGAAGATAGGGGTCCAGACGGAGGTGGCCGCCTGCGAGGTCACCATGTAGCCCCCAGGAGCCTCCTCTTAGTCCCTCTGGAATCCACTTCAGCAGGCCTGGTGGGGGTGTCTGTAATCCAGGGACCAGCCATTGTTTGAAGCTGGGAACAATTGAAGGACAGGAGAGCTATAGATAGACGCACAGCAGCTGTCACCTGTTCTAGCTTGGGCCCAGGGCCCGGCATTGTCTACGTGGAGTCACTGAATCAGCGAGGGCCCCTGGGGGTGGGCAGTGGAGCAGGCTCAGCTGAGCCTCAGGGAGACAGACAGAGGCAAAGGCCAGGAGAATGTCCTCAGAGGGCAGAGACGAACAGGTAACATGGAAAGACCAAGACCCTTGAAAAGATACTCAGTCCTCCCGTCTGCTGTCCAAAACAGTCAGATTGGTGCTGGAGAGAGAGAGAGAGAGAGAGAGAGAGAGAGACACAGAGAGAGAGAGAGAGAGAGAGAGAGAGAGAGAGAGAGAGAGAGAGAGAGAACACAAGAACACTACAGCAAAGGATGAACTCCTGTGTGAGCAGATCAGATCAGAACCGGGAACAGAGCAACTGCTGGGAGGTAGAGACCTTTGGCACCACACACCTGCTCATGCACTTTCTCCTTTTACTGGGGTGACCACATCCCCGAATTCTTACTGGGGTGATTTGAGGCATTCTTTAGATCCCAGAGTCTTTATTAGAAACTTGAGGTTAGACTGCTGGGTGATATTGGCGCAAAGGCCTGCCTCTCCTTCTGTGCCTCAGTTTCCCTGACTTTAATGAGAGTTGATTTGTACAACCATTACAACGTCCCTTCATCCTCTGGGGCTGGCAGGACATCACTCCTCATGTGTCCACCCTCACCCCCTTGCTGCAGATGGGTCCACAGTCCCTTACATAGTCCTTTATGGGATGGGGGACAGCTGGTTCCCCACTTCCTCCCCCTAGTAACCTTCCAACCATAAATCCTTGCTTGGGCATCTCGTCTCCGGATAAACAGCCTAGATGCCTCTTGGCTGCCCTCATCCTATTTTCTGCTCAGAGCATCAGAGCTGGGGCCCACTGGAGCCCTCTGCAGCTGCCCAGGGCCCTGTGAAGAGGACAAACAGGGACCCAGCCACCCCCAGGGTGCCAGAGTGACGGGCCCCCCTTGGGGCCTCACCACCTTGCATGTGGACCATTATGGTAGCCTCCTCCTGAATGCGTCTTCCTGCCACCGGCGGGTCTCGCCCCTTCAATCCATCCTCCACACCAGCTGCCGCCGGGATCTGATGAACACATAAATCTGACCGCGGTGTCAGATCCTCTTGCTCAAGGCTCTTTGATGAAGAAACAAATAAAAACGCCTTTGATGGTGCCCCAACTCAGACAGGGGAAAGCTCAAAATCCCAATCCTGCTTTTGAAGTTCTTCAGAGTTCTATTCCAATGATAGGTCCAGCCTCACCCCTCTTTATACCCTGGGGCCTAGCCTCAGCCCATGCAGTTGTTCAGGCAGGATCTTCAGTTTCTTCTTCTGGGATTGTGGGCTCATGACACCTGTCTTCAACCCCATCCCCCACCCCCTGCCTTCAGCACCCCCAACCCCATCTGCCTCAGCTTGGGTGAGTGCAGCCAGCTCTTCAACTGTTCCCTGTACTACCTTCCCAGTCTGTTCTCAGTGTGACGGCCAGTGTGACGGCTCTTACACTTGAGGGCACTCACACCCAGTCCCGTCGTCTCCCTTTCCAAGTGTTTTGAGATTCTGAAGGACCTTGCCTTCTCCCTACCCTTGCTCTTCCCCAGGAAAACTCTTCTCCCAGCACACATGCTTTTCAACAGCCACACCCAGTGTTGTGGGGTAATGGTGGCAGGGAGATTTGGAGCTGGCTTCTAAAATCCTGGAGTCTAGCTTCCTGAAGTGGGACCAGACTTCAGCCCTTGTCCAGTTCCAAGTGTCGACCTCTACTGCGCGCTCACTTTCTTCCAAGACTGTTCTTCAGTGGCAGGCTGGCTCTGAGCTTAGCCCTCCTGGTGTACACAGCTCTGCACCCTGGTTCTTCTTACCCTGCCCATAGGTCTACTCCCCCGTCCCACATGCTGGGGACTAAACCCAGGGCCCAGGCTTACCAGAGACATGTTCTGATGAAGTTCTGTTTCCTTGAGGCTGCCCAAGTCCCACAAGTTCCCTTTGCTCCTGACAGCACCTGAACTTAACACCTCAAGCCCTTGCAAATTGCAAGCTCTGTTAGCTCTCTTGGGACACCGGTTTACCGGTTTCCTTACTGTTTTGCTATTCTGACCCAGATGTTCTAGCAGGAAGATGTGCTCAGAGAGCAAAAGGGAACCAAGCAGGATGCTTCTAGGCCTGGACTCTGGTTTGTTTCTAAGCACTCATCTGTACATTAAGCAGGTAACTAGAACTTTATCTACATTGTGTCTTTGACATAGACTATGGTTATTGGGAAGTTCTGATCTCTTTAGGTAAATTCTGTCACTCTGTCCTGGGGCAAAAAGCCCTGCATTCTGAGCACCTTTGAGCAGTGAAAAGTTGAATCTACTCTCTGTATTTATTTTCCTGGGTGTAGGTGTAGGTGTAGGTGTGGGTGATTGTGGGTGTGTACACACTCTTGTGCTCACATGTATGTGTGCACTCACCTCTGCATGTGTAGAGGTCTAAGGAGGACATATCAGGTGCCCTGATGTATGACTCGTGGCCTTTTCTTTTGAGGCAGGGTCCCTCACTGAACCTGGAGCTAGGCAGATGGCCGGCAAGCCCAGCCGTTCTCCTTTCTCTTTCCCCACGGTGACAGGTGTGCACCTGGCTATGTCAGCGGTTTGCAGGCGTGCTGGGATCTGAACCTAGATCCTCAGGCCTGTGCAGCAAGTGCTCTTACCCACTGAGCCATCTGTCCAGTCCCTACTCCCCACACCTACAAACTGTTCACCCTCGGCTCCCAGCCTCTGACCTTGTACAGAGATGAAACCCTATCACCTGACCTGTCAAGGTTGGTTCCTTTGCCTGTCAGCTGCCTACTGAGTCTCTCTCCTGGGCAGGCTTCCTGGAAGGTGCTGGGAACACAGCCCAGTCCCTGTTCCTCAGGGTTCCTTTCTAGTATCAGGAGGCAAATGAGAAACAACCTACCTCTACAGAGTGAAAATTCCTTATTCTCACAAATATGTTAAGAGGATGAGGACTAGAGATGTAAGATCCCGGACATAATGTAGATTTCAAATGTAGACAAAATTGGGCAGAGATGATCCCTCGGGGGGAATAGGGGTTTATACTCATGTCAGGCATTACCAAACTTGGCAATGAAGTTGTTTGTAAAACTTTCATTTTTGGGGGGAGGGGGAGGCTTTCATGGTGTATGTGTGCATGTGTGTGTATATGTGTGTGTGTTTCATTATATATGTGTGTGTGTGCACATACTTTTAAAACTTACAGCTTGATTTGATTCACAAAGCAGACACAAATATGTGACTGCCATAGCTCGACACCGTTTCTTACAGTCTAAGAATATTTTTACATACTAGCTGGCTCCCTTATGCCCGGCGTTCTCAGCAGCCTAGCCTTCCTCTTCTGTCCCCGAGCCTAGTTTCACCTGCTCCGAAAGCATATGTGGTGAGAGTGTATACAAGTACCTTTGTATATTTTGTTTGGCTCTGACACGTGTCTGGAATGGATTACCCGCTGATACAGAGCACCCCCCTGGTGTCTGTGTGGAACGTCCTGGGTCTGAGCGCAGTGGCCAAGGTTTTTGGATCCTTCTATGTTCTGCTTAGCCTGGCATCTGCTTGGAATCTTGGCTCTGGGATTCTCTAGCTCCGCGTCCAATGTTCTCTAGATCATCTGAGCCTATAATTCTAAAATCCTGCAGTGACACCAAGCCTTGAATGAATTGATGGACAGAAGATTCTGGAAGTGTCTTGACATATTCTTGAGTTGTATCAGGCAGGCTGAATTGTAAGCATCCCACTCTTCATGAGAGTTGGGTACAAGATGCTGACTTTCTGTAAATCATGAATGTCAGAATATGGAGGAGCTCCCAACTGGTATAAACTTTTAGATTTTCTTCCTCCTTTTTACTGTATGGTTTCATTTCTGGTTTTCTTTTTTTCCTTCCCTCCTCTCCTTTCCTCCCTCCATCCTTCCCTCTCTCCTCCCTCCCTTCCTCCCTTCTTTCCTTCTTTCCTCCCCTCCCTCCCACCCTCCCTCCCTCCCACCCTCCCTCCCTCCCTTCCTGTCAGGGACCACACCTAGTATCTCAAGCTTGATCTGCAAGCAATCTCTATGCATTTACATCCCCAACCCTCTTCCTGTCTATTATTATTTAATTTTGAGATATAGGGAACTTGCTAAATTACTTAGGTTGACTTTGAACTTGGCTCCTTCCTGCCTGGGTCTTTTGAATGTTAGGTCTAAAACTCAGGGTAGATGGCTAACTGCATCTCAGAAATTTGTCTTGAGTTTCTTTGAGACCTAATACTGAGTGCCAGGAGTTACGGGTGCCCACTAGGCCCAGGTTTGTTTGGGTTTTCTTCATGTTGGATTTCCCTTTGGAGACTCTGAGGGGGGAGCTGGAGGCTGAGGGGTAGTGTTCAGAAGGATGCAGTTCCTTTCAGTACTGTCTATGTGCTGCTGACCTTTGAGGTGCGCGTGTGCGGTGGTTAGTGCTGTTTTCTTCTGGGCTTCACTCTTCCTAAGCGCATGAGGAGAACTGAAATCAATGGCCACAGTGGGGATTCTAAGGCTCCCTTCCCTGGTCTCTTTGTTCTCTCCTTCTGGACGTGTAGGACTTTTTTTCTGCATGTAAGAGGCTCCCTGTGACTCAGTTTCCACTCCTGAGTACCTCACAGCCTTATCCTGGTCCCAGTCACTCTGAATCCTAACTTCCTGATTGAGTGACTGTCTCTCTCCGCCTTTGTGATCCCCTGACAATGGGAGGTAAAAATAGCCCAGGGGCTGAGCTAGAGGAGATAAAAGGGAATTTGCCTTTTGTGTCCTGTGGCTAGGCTGGGGGGTGCTGTGACACGTGGAGATTGCTGACATAGCTCTCCTTTGCTGACCTTGACAACCACAATAAAAGGGGTAGCAGCGTTCCCTGCCCTCACCGTAGTGCCAGGTGGGTGACCAGGGCTGAGGGTGGGTGACCAGGGCTGAGGGTAGGTTTGGAGCTTGAGGGAAGGCAGGAGAGCGCCCAAGGGTGGGCCCAGCACCTCAGTATAGCTATAGCAGAGGATGCTCTTAGATCTGGAGGTGTGCGGTTGTAGGCTCACTCGGAACCTCCCACTATCAAGCCTTGGGAGTTAGAGGATCATACCCCAGTGTGGGTCCCGGTCCCTGAGTTTCCTGTCCTTGCCACCTTGCAGGGCCTGCTGCCTAGGACTGCTTTGAGTTCCTGCCACCAAGGTTTTGGTGGCTCTTACATCTCTCGCCACCATGATGGATATGAATGAACTTGGAGAATCAGCCTGCTACCTCCGCCAGGGCTACCAGGAAATGATGAAGGTGCACACTGTCCCCTGGGATGGTAAGTGAGAGCAGAGGGGACACAGCCATGGAGAAGCCTGACGGATTCAGACTGGGAGTGAAGAGGACAGACGCTTGATAGGACAGGGCACTGTGGCCCGATACCTGGGTCTTCCCCTCCATTTCTGAGTGCCAGAGGCTAAAATCAAAGGCACCATGTGAGGAGGCTTGTGTGGCCAGAGTGAAACTTGGTTTGTTCCTCTGTAAAATGAGACAAAAGGAGACCTTGCTCCTGAAGTCTCTGTGAAGACTCAGGCTGGAACCTGGGACCTCTGACATGAGACTGATGTGTGCAGGTGGCCTCCATGTCTACAAAACCTGTGCTGAACTTATTTTTAGTGCTGTCCGTGGAGCCAAAGCCACTGTTGATTAGGGACAGGAACAAAGACTACTATTTATGACTTGATTGGCTCATAGTACAATAATAACATAGGCAATGCGCGTCTGGGACTTAAGATGTACCTCGCCTAGAGCTGATAATTTTCTGTGTATCTTCTCAATAATCTGGGGAGGTGGGAACTAAATCAGAGCCAGATTCAGTGGTATGTAACACCTGGAGTTGTACACAGCCCTGTGCTCAAAATGTACAGTGCCTAGCTGGACGTGGTGGAGAACATCTTTGATAGCAGCAGCTCTCAGGAGGCAGAGGTAGGGGGATCTCTGTGAACTGGAGGCCAGTCAGAGCTACAAAGTGAGAACCTGTCTCAGAAGAAAGGAGAGTTGTCTTGTGCTTGATCTCACATTCTGCTGTTGTTATCTTAACTGGTTCCTTTGCATGCAGAGGCTTTCTTTCCAACATTTTTAAATTAAAATTAATTAGTTGAATAAGGGAGCCTGGGTTGGAGCCTTATTATATGAATGGTTTCTGAACAAGGAATTGGCTAGCAACTGTGATAGCAGGGAACGGAACTTGCTGTCCGCACAAGTCCACATTTTATCACCATAAAGATGTGGGCTCTCCAAAGCTCCAGGGAAAGCTGACCAGTCAGGAGTGAGCAGAGGACATAAGGTGCGTCCCCTGACCGGCTGGCTGTGTCCAAGTCTTCAGTGAAATGGGGAAGGTACAACTCACCTGGAAGCCTCATCCTGAAGGGATGCCCACCCTGCAACTTCTCACGGCCTTCGCGTTTGAGGAAACAGGCCCAGAGAGAATGCAGGCATCCCAGGTGGCAGGGAGCCTAACCCAGGCGTGGAGTGTGGGTTCTTATTCCAGTCAGCTCATTTGAGATCTTTAGGGACCATCTCTGCCCTGAGTTTGGATGAGTCTACACTGGAATTTCTATGTCCTGGCAGAAGGACTCCCAGTGAGGACTGGGGGGTGGGAGGGGTGGGGATTATTGCTCTAGCATAGAAATCCCACAGGACACTTGGAGTCCTTCTCAAAGTCTGATTGGTTGATTGATTGATTGATTGATTGATGATTGATTTTGCAACCCAGGTAAGAAACGGGTCTGGGTGCCTGATGAACAGGATGCCTATGTCGAGGCTGAGGTCAAGACTGAAGCTACTGGAGGCAGAGTCACTGTGGAGACCAAAGACCAGAAGGTTGAGCTTCTCCTTCCTTGAGATTAGCCCCTCTCACCCTGGGTGCATCTCCTGGCCAGCTAGATCCACACGGCGAATGAAGCCGAATGGGGGCAAGGGAGTGTGTAGGAAAGGAAAGGTCAGGTGGCCCATCTCTGTTCCTCACCATGTGACACATCTCCTCGGAAGGTGCTGACGGTACGTGAAACGGAGATGCAACCCATGAACCCACCCCGCTTCGACTTACTGGAGGACATGGCTATGATGACGCACCTCAACGAGGCTGCGGTGCTGCACAACCTGCGCCAGCGATATGCTCGCTGGATGATCTACGTGAGCGCTGGGCGGGGACAGCTCAGCGGTGGGCGGGGCCATCAATGGGGCGGGTCTAAGGGAAGAACCCGCCCCGAAGGAATGGTTAGGCTAGAGGAGGGCTGGAGGTGAGCTCTGGGGCTGCAGGAGCAGACCGAAGAGTGGCAAAGGAGAGGGCTAGGAAATCAAACAGATGAATGTGGGGGGCGGCCTAGAGCGATGACTTGGTGATGTCCAGGGTCTTGGATGCAGAGCCAAGGCCTTGTGTGGAGCCTGGATGCTGGCACCTCTGAAGGGTCAGCAAAGGGTTATGGGGTCGGTCAGTCGTTACCTTCAGCTCAGGCTGGAACAGGAGAAAGGGCCGCGCATGGCCTATCTGGAGGCTTCTTGAATATTGCAGGGGTCATGGTGGGCTTGGGAATGGGAACTTGGACATCTCTCTTCCTGCCCCTAAAACTCTGCGAATTCTCTCTCCTCAGACATACTCCGGCCTCTTCTGTGTTACCATCAATCCATACAAATGGCTCCCGGTCTACACGGCCTCGGTGGTAGCTGCCTACAAGGGCAAGCGCCGCTCCGAGGCCCCACCTCATATCTATGCAGTGGCAGACAATGCCTACAACGACATGCTCCGCAGTAAGAGCCACCTCCCTCAGCACCCCTCAGCTCAGGGTGGCTTCCGGTTAGGATCCTCTCCTCTTCCCTTCCCTTCAGTGCTACCCCCCTCCCCCTTTGGTGCTACCCTAGCTATTCTGACTTTTTAGTTTGGGAGTCCTGCTTGGTCTCTCTCACAGGGCGTTCGGGTAGTGGTGACTGTGTCTAGTCCAGGCGGTCCACCCATGGCCAGTCCCTCACCCCGGCTAACACATTTATTATCATTATCTCCCCTTCCTCTAGACCGCGAGAACCAGTCCATGCTGATCACGTGAGTGGGAGTGGCGACGCTGGCCCTTTGATGGTGGTGGTCGGGGGAATCAAAGTTAATTGCCAGGGTTGGATCAAAAGTGCTTAGGTCAGGGTCTTTACCTCCTGGAGCCAATGTCCTTCCTGCCTTCCCGACCCACTTAATGTGCGGGCGGGGGTAGAAAGCAGATATTCAAACATGGAGTGACCCCAAGCTCCTTGCCGTCGCTTCTGGGATCTGGGAATCTTGATTCTTTGGAGATTCTATATATCCTCTTCCGTTCCTTCTCATCTCAGTTTCTCAGCCCTCATCCTTCCTTAGCCTTCATGGGAAAGGGATCTATTTCATATGTATTGAGTTCATGTCCAGTCAGGCCAATACATGCAAATGCACATGTGGATACACATGAGCACTTACACACGTAAGTGTAGGTTATTAAGAACAAGCCCTCGGAAGCCAGATAGAGCTGGATTTAGGCATTCCCATTTCTTGCTGTGTGTGCCTTCGGGCCCCTGAACCTCACTAACACAACAGAACAACCTAACATGCACCCAGAATGACCAGCAGTTAAGTCTGTTTAAATGTGAGCCTTGCACGGAGTGGAGGCGGCCCGAGCCTCCGAGGCTCATTCCTTTATCCATAAGATGATCGCGGTCTACCCTCCGCGGCTTCTGATGGAGGTGGGGTGCCTGGATTGGCACGGGGAGCTAAGATAGTACTCCGTTTTCAGTGGTATGTAGGTATTGTCATCGCACAGAGTGCTCTGTACCTGGCAGTTTGGATCTGGGATACCGAGTTGGGAAGAGAGATGGTGGGGGAGGGCTGACATTTGGAGGGCTGGGAGGATTAGAGAGACAAACGGGCTTTAGTGACTGATGTTTGTGTTGTCCAAGCGGAGAGTCGGGGGCCGGTAAGACGGTTAACACCAAGCGAGTCATTCAGTACTTTGCCATCGTCGCTGCCCTGGGAGACGGGCCTGGCAAGAAGGCAGTAAGACCCGCCCACTCGGGCACCAATCCCCACTGATTCCCGCTGGTTTTTGTTTTTGTTTTGTTGTTTTTTTTCCTTTCTTTCTTTCTTTTTAAAATTGCAACCTCCCAGAGCCCCCAGCCCTGCCTGAGTCTCCTACCTTGGTGAGAGGCTCTGGCCTGAGCAAGGCTCGACTAGAAAACCCGCGGGCACCTCAGACCCTGTTAGGCCTGATCCAGACCAGCTGCAGCTCTTCCAGGCACCACACTGACAGGAGCCACATTGCTGTTGCTGGGTGTGTGTGTGTGTGTGTGTGTGTGTGTGTGTGTGTGTGAGACAGAAAGAGAGAGAGAGAGAGAGAGAGAGAGAGAGAGAGAGAGAGAGAGAGAGAGAGAGAGAGAGAGACTTTTCCATTGTGACCTTCATAATTTTTAGAGTTTACCAAGCAGGGTGCTACAGTTTCATGGCCGGTGGTTTTGATTAAGAATTTTTGGAAACTTCTTAAACAACAGAGGCATAGTGCTTTTTGTTGTTTTTAATGTCACTATGCTGTCCCTGGCCCACAGGCCAGCTGTTGAGAGCTCTGTGGCTTGGCTGACCCCCACACATCGACACCAACGTGAGCAGGCCCAGGCTTCCTCTGCTCAACCCACATTCCTGGTCCTGCTGAGCCTTGCTTTATTCTGGGGCAAATTTCTTCTTTTCTTTTTTTTCTTCTCGCTGTGTTTTCTTTCTTTCTTCTTTTTCCATTTGTTGTTTGTTTTGCTTTGTTTTTTGTCTTTGGCTCCCCCCTTTTCTCCACTTCCTCACTTGATTGTCTTGATTTTGGATTTTGTTTGTTTGGGGGTTTGGTTGCAGCAGTGACTTTGGTTTTTGCTCTTGACTTTTTGAGATTCTTTCTCCCCTTCCTTTCCCTCCATTTCCCAAGCCTTGAAAGGCCTCCTGAGGGGACTGTGGGCAAGAAGGGTAACCCTGTCACAGGAAAAGAAGACAGAGCCCAAAGCTGGCAGGAACACAAATGGAAGGGCTGGGACAGGGGAGTACCTGCATAGGAAGGGGCTCTGACCCTGGAGTTGGCCCATGGGGGTGGCTCAGCAGAAGGTCACCCACAGGATTTGGGAACTTAAAAGCTGTACTAACTCCCTCCTCTGGAGCTCAGATTTGGCTAACCTGGCCAGAAAGAGTCTTTGAGCAAAATGGCTTTCTTAAGTCTTGGCTCCCTGGAGGTCAATAACTGAATGAGCGACCACAAAATCCCTAGTGACGTGTTTACCATGCCCAGAATTGCTCTGGGGGTGGAGCAAATGGAAATGGTGGAAGAAGGACGCTAGGAGGGAGGAAGGAGTGCGGGCTCCGGGCAATACTACCACAGAGCTTAGCGCGTGCAGCCCTGCAGCAGCCGAAAGGGCCGTTTTGGGTAGCAGTTCATTCACAATGCTGAAGGCACAGCTAACATAGGACAGGGGAGGTGTGCAGGGGCCACCAGGGAGGTTGGGGAAAGAAGGGGCAGAGTTGGCAGAAGTTGCTGCACCATCAAAGATCAGGGAGTCTTTCCAGAGGAGGAGGAGCTTTGGCAGGCCACTAAGGAGAGAAGACTCTAGCATGCCCCTTGTGCAGATGCAGACAATGAAGAGATTCCTGAGAAGGCAGAGACAGGGTCAGGCTTGGAACACAGGAGACTCTAGTGCTGCCCACACCCCCACCCCCACCTCAAGTCCTCAAGATGATGCTGGCCTCCCCTGCCTAGCATCTCCCAGCTAATCAGCCCAGGAGAGCTGGGTGCTCCAGGGGAGAACACTATAATTAACATTACTAAACATCTGGGTGGCTAACACACACTGCCCCACTGACTACCGTCCCGATGCCCCGCCCTTACTCTGGAAGACCTCACACCCTCTCACTCTTTCCTTCTCCCTCCAGCAATTTCTGGCAACAAAGACTGGGGTAAGTAAAGGGCCAGCTATGGGGCAGACAACACTTACGGGGTCCTGGGGATGCCCACTACTCCTTACAAGCAGAGATTCCACGGGCTGCTCTGGCCCCTCATTCCTGCTGCCACCAGGGCACCCTTGAGGATCAAATCATCGAGGCTAACCCTGCCATGGAGGCTTTCGGCAACGCCAAGACCCTGAGGAACGATAACTCGTCCCGTTTTGTAAGTGGGCACAGTGGGGAAGCACCTGGCAGGGGTCGGGGGAGAAGAGTCAGTATCCAGGAGGACCGGGTGGTAGGAGCCTTCACCAGGACTGAGGGTGGTGTGGTTCCTCTGCTGCAGGGCAAGTTCATCCGCATCCACTTTGGTCCCACTGGGAAGCTGGCCTCTGCGGACATTGACAGCTGTGAGTCTGGGGGAGAGCAGGGGAGGTGTGGGAGGAGGGACAAAGGCTGAACGGAACAAAGCCTTTGGCTTCTCTCTGCTCTGATCGTTTCTCTCCACCTCTAACCAGTTCCCACGCGAGTCCACCTTACCCATCATACTGGCCCCCTGGTCTCTACTCCCCGATCTGTCTATAGTTGACCATTCCCTGTCCCTGCTTCTAAGTCTGCTCTGAGGAGCTAGTGTAGCCGCCAGCAGCTACATGTAAACTGGGTTACCTGTTGAGAGAATTTTGGGGTCATAGGGAAGAGCGGCGAAAAGAAAGTACGGCTAAGTCAATGTTCACTGATCGAAGCCGTAAACTTTAATGGCGCCAGACCTTATAACAGTTCGGGCAAACCCTCCCCCCAGACTCCAGGCTGAGTTCCGGTGGAAGTTGTCTAGCTTCTCTTGGAGGTCTTCGTCTTGACTGCTCCGGCAGCTGGGTGGGTCACCTGTTTAATTCAGGAATTCCTATACTTGGAGGAACAATGAACTTGACCTTTACTACGTGCACTCCACCCTAGGTGGAGCAGGATCCTGGCTAACTGGGAGAAGTTAACCTTGACCAAAGTCAAACTCTGACCAAGTGCAAGACTGCCCCAATATGGCTCTGTACATGTCCTCCCTTTTTTTATTAATTTGAACACGAGGAGGTAGAAAACAAGTGGATAAATATCCTTCATAAGAAGGCGGGCCTTAACCAGGAGGGGAAGCATTGACCGTAATTCCTCTTAAATATTGTATAACGTCTTTTTCAGAGGAAGGGTAATAGGCTCCCTTATTATTTTAAGGACAGCCTCTCGACGTTAACCCCTATGCAATTAGGTGTACTTCCTGGGGACTCAGAAGCAGAAATTCACCTCCCCATGCAGTGCTTTGCCTCGCACGTCTCGCTGGTACCCATGTTTGTTCAAAAACAAACACACATAGATCTGAGTTCTATGTGGCTCCCTCTTTGGAGATCCACTTGTGTAAGTTTTGAAGCCAGGGGGGTCTGCAAGTGTCTTTAACAGACATGTAATCTCTCCATCCAGGTGAGCCTGGGTGGAGACAGCCAGTCTGCTTAACAGACAAGGTCAAGAGTTAAAGGTGGAATAGGATTAACTTGTCCCAGAAGTATCCAATTCAGTTGTAAATTAACAACTTTAAGGATCCAAAGCTTGGCCTCTGAGGTGGGAGAGGTAGCCTTGTGAATCAAGAATTAAGCTGTTACTTCTCAGGAAAAGTGGAGACTATATGTTAAATTAACACAGCTGGCTGAAGATTGTTAGCCATCTTCAAAATTGGAATCTTCAAAATTGGAATTATTTCTAGACCAGTCTATGGTTGAGTCAGCTGAGCACAATAAGGAGAAGAGTCATTTTAACTCTTCTAATTAATTTTTCCTAAGCTAGCATAACAGTCTCCATGTTCTGTCCCACAAAGTCTAAAAGCTTGAAGCTAGGCAATTTATCTAACCTGGGACATTTAACAATTGAGGTAAGTCAAGAACATATATCCAATATAGCTCTTATGTTACCATGGTCTGGGCATTCAGCAAGCACACAGTCAGCATATCTTCTGCCGCATTCTGTGGAAAAAACAGAGGACATGCCTTCTCCCCCAATATTAAATCAGGATCATGGCATATGTTAGTAAGTGAATTCCTTCATTTCACCTAGACATCAATATGTCTAATTACAAGATGTCATATACATTTAGCAAGGAGTTTCTTGGCATCTAAATTTTAAAATTTTTTTTTTAAAAACATGCAAGCATAATTTAAATTATATGCACAGGGACACAATTTCCCCTCTCTTCTTTCTTCCAAGAAGATATTGTTTTATTAATTTAAGTTGGAACACAAAGTATAAACCATAACATAGGCAATAACTATGTAATTATATAAAATATAGTTGCTTTTTCTGTTAGAGCAGTTGCAACTAGACAGCCTAAAAATGAATCATTAGTCACATGTACATATTTTTTTTATCTTTTAAATTAGAAATATGAATATCATTTATCTGTAATAACTAAGTCCTCTAGGATTAACACCATTACGTGGTAGAGGTAGAAATTGAGGACATCAAGAACAAATCTTTACAATTTGATGTGCACAAAATATAAAATTATTTCAAATACCTAAAGGACAGTCATTTAGAGAACATATCCTTTGTTCTTAGAAATTTGAATCACATTTGTATAAACTGTAGAAATTAAGAATTAGCAGTATTAAAAATGGACCAATTTTAAGCAATTATAAACCATGAGCTATGTATATCTACTATTATTAAAAGCTTGACCTTTAACATCTTAAAAATAGCTGCTATAGCACCCAATTCAGGTATCTGTGTTGAAGCAGGGAGAAACTTAAAGGAATAAACATGTGATCTGATAGTACAAATTATCTTTTGGATAACAATTATTAATTTTGCCTAAAAATGCTTGTCATGTAATAGACCAACCATTAATAATAAATTTGATTGTTGCTTGAAGCAAGGAACAAATGTTTCCTACCTTGAAAACAGAGGTTTAAGACCTTTTGTGGCAAGCTTAAAATGAGGTAAATAAGATAAAGCCAATTAATATATCCTAACAACTTTTGAAAGCCATTTACCTAAAAATTCTAAAAGTCTATAGGAGCAAGGGCCTGTAACAAACATTCTATGAACATTATACACTGAAATTTTTAAGATCTTAACTTCTGTATTGAAAGAGAGACAAACATTTTTTCTCACAAGACATAAGGCTGTTAGCCATTCCTTGAGGCAAAACTTTCTAATGAAATTGTTTTGTTGTCTCTTTAAAATTAGAAGCAAATGCTTTTATAATTATCAGAATGTAAAGCAAAAAACCAACCCTTTAAATTTACAATAATTTTATAGGGAGTAGACAGGCCAAATGTTAATGCTTTTATAGCCTCCTTGACCTTTCATAGATTTGAACTGCATTTTAACCCACACCTGGATAAGTCAAAAACCTTTTTTTTTTTTTTTTTTTTTTTTTTTTAAAGCCAAACACTCCCTAGGTGGGGCCTGTAAGGCGGAAACAATTTCTCAAAACTTCCTCACTAGCTTCCCCTGAGGCAACTCTAAGCTTTGCATTAACTCAAATGTAAATTTTTTTTTTTTTTTTTTTTTTATCTGCCCTAGGATCCACCTTGAGTCCTTGGCAAGAACATTGTAAATATCTTCTAATCTGAGCCTTTTATCTAAGACCAGAACCAAACCTACAAGGAAGTTGAGGATTAAACAAAAGAAACCTGTAATTCCACGGTCAAAGGAACCTGCTTGATATCAAATACATTTTCACTGAGATCTCCTTTTTAATTTTGGAGACAGCAGTATCACTCTTAAAATTATCTTAATTACAAAATGTTAACAATTACGAGCCTGCAAACTGAAAACTGTAGCCAATGACACACTGATTTTTATTGTAACTCAATGTTTTCTTGTAATATTAGAGCACAATTGTAATTTTGGAAGCAAATCTCAATTTTAAACAATCTATTTTCTTTAAAATTAATGGCAAACACATATTTACAGCACAAGGTTTGTATGCCAGTTCTTATGTTCAAGTGTATAACAGTGTAACTTATTAAAGAGACAATATTTTAGATCTTAATCTTCATTAAGTCTAATCTCCAGGCCAAGATTCACATGAAACACCATGCCAATTTAGGAGCGTCCCAAAGGCCTGTATTTCCTGGATTGCGTCATGCCACGTGGTGTTCAAAATGGCGACTACCCTAAACTACCAGCCTTAATCGTCATGCCACGTGTTCAAAATGGCGACTACCCTAAACTACCAGCCTTAACCATCATGCCACGTGTTCAAAATGGCGACTACCCTAAACTACCAGCCTTAACCTAACTTTTGTTAATAACATTATACCTTTTAAATCATGTGCAGTGACTTAAGCCAATACTCTATAGTCAAGACATGCAAAATATACCTTTAAATCCAATTATAAACAAGAACAAAGCATGAG
This sequence comes from Apodemus sylvaticus, assembly GCF_947179515.1. Lineage (NCBI taxonomy): Eukaryota > Metazoa > Chordata > Mammalia > Rodentia > Muridae > Apodemus > Apodemus sylvaticus. The sequence goes on from NC_067476.1 coordinate 141,096,187, forward strand.
TGGCGTTAGGCCACGTGTAGTTAGTTAAGATGGCTCTAACACTGAATTACCAGTTTTTAAACTAACCTTTTCTTAATAACACTATACCTTTTACATAATAACCAATTAATTTATAACTCTTTAGTCAAGAAATGTAAAGCCTTATATCATTAAAACCAATTAGAAACAAGTATAAAGCGACTACATGAATTTCACAAGCCAAACCAAAGTCTTCCCAAATCTTGAGGTTTCTGGGCTTTAAGAGCGGCTTTTTCCCCAGCCACGTTTCTGTCTTGGGTGAGTGAGCTACGCTGCTGCAGCGTGGCTTTGAATCAATCCCCACACAAACTGTGGCTAGCTCAAAAGGTTACCAGCAGATGTAATCTTTACCAATTTTTTCTTTTTAACATGAAACAGTCATTCACACAAAGACACAGAGAGGACATAAACATACACATAGACAGTCAGTCGGTGCACCGGGACAAACACGGAAAGATACACAGAAAGTTAAGCGTGCTTGTTAAGCAATTGCATCCATTTTCCTCTTTAAACAGCTCTTAGAAGCTGTGGACATATGCCTATTTTTAAAAACCCCTTTCTTTTCGCCGAAATCAGCTCTTACGAGCTTTGGGCAAATGCCTACCAAATTCCTTCCCCATATTTCCCTATCTTATCAACCCAAGCAGTCCTGCGCTGGGTCCACGCAGTATGCTTGAAAAACTGTATCCATTCCTGCACTCACAACCATAGACACGAATTCACTAGCGCTAGTTTTGCCCTCTATGTTGCTTACCGTGCGGACACCATTAATTTTCACCTTTTTCTGCGAAGCTTCGCTGGATAGGGCCACCTCAGGAATTCTCTCGTGCCAGGTCTTCCCACGTTCAGGCGCCACTATGTAGCCGCCAGCAGCTACATGTAAACTGGGTTACCTGTTGAGAGAATTTTGGGGTCATAGGGAAGAGCGGCGAAAAGAAAGTACGGCTAAGTCAATGTTCACTGATCGAAGCCGTAAACTTTAATGGCGCCAGACCTTATAACAGTTCGGGCAAACCCTCCCCCCAGACTCCAGGCTGAGTTCCGGTGGAAGTTGTCTAGCTTCTCTTGGAGGTCTTCGTCTTGACTGCTCCGGCAGCTGGGTGGGTCACCTGTTTAATTCAGGAATTCCTATACTTGGAGGAACAATGAACTTGACCTTTACTACGTGCACTCCACCCTAGGTGGAGCAGGATCCTGGCTAACTGGGAGAAGTTAACCTTGACCAAAGTCAAACTCTGACCAAGTGCAAGACTGCCCCAATATGGCTCTGTACAAGCTAGGAGAGGACCTGTGAGTCAAGTCTTTGCTGTGCTTTACAAATGGCCCACTTGTGGTCAGGTAGTGGTGACGCACGCCTGTAATCCCAGCACTCCAGGAGGCAAAGGCAGGCGAATTTCTGAGTTCGAGGCCAGCCTGGTCTACAGAGTGAATTCCAGGACAGCCAGAGCTATACAGAGAACCCCTGTCTCAAAAAAACCAAATAAAAAACAACAACAAACAAACAAACAAACAAAACAAACAGCCCACTTGTAAGCCCAGCCCGTGGGAGGTGATAGGCAGGGAGTCTTAAAGCAAGCTGCAGAGTTAGGCAGCTTCATCTGTGAGCTCTGAGTTCAACTGAGGGATGTCTGCCTCACTATATAAGATTGAGAGCAATGGAGAAAGATACCAGGGACTCCCACAGAGACACAAGTCCCAGTCAGTGACACAGATACTGGGAAGGCACTTCCCAGTGCAGGCCTGCCTGAACACAGACACAGGGACCTCCACACATGCCCTGCCTTTCCTGATTGCTGCTTCCCTATCCCCACACCATACTGGGGTCTTTGCCCTGGGAAGGGAGAGAGAGAGAGAGAGAGAGAGAGAGAGGAGAGAGAGAGAGAGAGAGAGAGAGAGAGAGAGAGAGAGAGAGAGAGAGAGCAGGCTAGCACTCTTCTTCTGCAGATCTCCTGGAAAAGTCTCGAGTGATCTTCCAGCTGCCCGGTGAGCGTGGTTACCATGTCTACTACCAGATCCTCTCGGGGAAGAAGCCAGAGCTGCAGGGTGAGGATCAGGGTGGGAGGTCAGATCCCAGAGACACTGCCTGGCCCCCCTCAGGCCCCTCTCTGCAGAGGGGTAGGGTACCTCCACTCTCCTGGAAACACACAGCCTGTTTGTACCCACCCTCTTCTTAAACCCTCTTTTAGTTTTTTATTTACTTTTTGGTAGTGGTTGTTACTGAGGGGGTGGTGATGTTGGCCACGTGGTGTGTGTGCCCTTAGCTCCACTGTCCTGCCAAGATTGCAACTGCCCATCCTGAGACTGGAACCCCCAACCCAGCACCAGGGGAACCCGGTGGTAATCTCTAGCCATCGTCACTTTTGAAAGGCAAAGCATGGTCTTCCCTTGTCCCAGTATCTAGCTGAGGATGTGGGGTAGAGAGATGACGGAGCAGTGGCCAAAGGATGAGGGAGTCTGATGGACTGAAGGTCATTCCCCAGAGAACTGTGAAAAATGGGGCTCATGCCCAGATATGCATGTGAACTTTAAAAATTAAAAGGGGTGGGGCGTGGTGGCACACAACTTTAATCTTAGTACCCAAGAAGCAGAGGCAGGCAGAGCTTTTGAGTTTGAAGCTAGCCTGGTCTACACAGTTCCAGCCCAGCCAGGGCTATGTAGAGAGACCTGTCTAAACAAAATAAAATAAATATGCTAATAAATATGTTAATAAGTAAAATACAAACTTGAAAAGAGCTAAGTACAACTCAGTGATAGAGAACACTTATGTAGGAGGCACAGAATCCTGAATTCTATCCCAAGCACGCAGGTGTGCACACACACACACACACACACACACACACACACACACACACACACACACACACACACGCACGCATGTACATGCGTGCACACACATGCATGCACACATATACACACATACACACACATACACACACGCACATACACACACATGCATGCTCACATACACACATACACATACATACACATACATACATACACACATGCACATACACACACACATGCATGCACACATGGAATGCATGACATGCGTGCACACACATACTCACACATAGACTCACACTCTTTTATACACTCACACACTCTCACACACACTGTCTCTCCCACACTCACACAACTGTAAAAAAAAAGGAAGCAGCCAGCAGGCCATGCCTGTAATTCCAGGACTCAGGAGCTAAGATCAGAGGATTGTGAATTACGGCCAGTGTGGGCTACATAGAACCTGCCTCAAAAGACTAAATAAGCAAAAATAAATGATGAAATAAGCTAAAAGCTACCTCTATGAATTATAGGGACCCGAAGCTCAGGTTCAGTGATGTCCTGGGGAGGCTCCAGACTCTAACTCACAGACCCCACCCCTCGGGCTTCCTGATGGGATGGGAGAGGGGAAGGCAGCCTGAGAATTCAGCCTGACTCTCTCTCCTCCTGGGGCTCTCTGTCTGCAGACATGCTGCTCCTATCCATGAACCCCTATGACTACCACTTCTGCAGCCAGGGCGTCACCACCGTGGATAACATGGATGACGGGGAGGAACTCATTGCCACTGATGTATGATGCTGGGGGCGGGGGCGGGAGGTGGCATCAAGTGGATTCCCATGGTTTGGGGGTGTGTGAGCGTGTGCACTGGGTAGAGACCTGGAATTAGGATGAGGGGTGGTCCTCGGCGAGACTTCTCTGAGGCTGCTCTGTTCCTCCTGCGTCAGCATGCAATGGACATCCTGGGCTTCAGTGTGGATGAGAAGTGTGCCTGCTACAAGATCGTGGGCGCCCTCCTGCACTTTGGCAACATGAAGTTCAAACAGAAGCAGAGAGAAGAGCAGGCCGAGGCCGACGGCACTGAGAGTGAGGCCCTCTAACCTTAGTCTGACCCGCCCTTCCCCCACACTGCCCCATGCATCCTCACTACCCCTTGTCCATAAGCTTTGATCTCAGTGTTGTCAGTTCCTGCCTGAATTCTAGACCCTCCTAAAGGTGACAATCTGCAGGCCCTGATTCCTCCTTTTTCTTCAAACCCCCAAGCTGTGACAAAGACAAACCTCCCCTCCCAAGTACCCGCATTGTTGACCTCCTTCTTATCCAAGCCGCATTCCCTGCCAGGTGCCGACAAGGCTGCCTACCTGATGGGGGTCAGCAGTGGAGACCTCCTCAAAGGTCTTCTGCACCCCCGGGTTCGTGTGGGAAATGAGTATGTTACCAAGGGCCAGAGTGTGGAGCAGGTGAGACGGCTACGAAGGCTTGTTGTGGTCAGCGGAGTCGGGATCCCCCTCTTGCCAAGCCCCACCCGACCCGGCCTCCCTGCACCCACAGGTGGTATTTGCCGTGGGGGCCCTGGCCAAGGCCACCTATGACCGCTTGTTCCGATGGCTGGTGTCTCGAATCAATCAGACCCTGGACACAAAGCTTCCCCGACAGTTCTTTATTGGGGTCCTGGACATCGCTGGTTTTGAGATCTTTGAGGTGAGAAAAGCACTTAACCGCGGTGGCACGGTGTGGGGGACCACAGCCCTGCTCCCGCCCCCTGCCCTCCAATCCCCATCCACAAGGAGCCTGCTGACTGGGGCTCTGCTGCCCGCCTGTAGTTTAACAGCTTCGAGCAGCTGTGCATCAACTTCACCAACGAGAAGCTGCAGCAGTTCTTCAACCAGCACATGTTCGTGCTGGAGCAGGAGGAGTACAAGCGGGAGGGCATCGACTGGGTCTTCATCGACTTCGGCCTTGACCTGCAGCCCTGCATCGACCTCATCGAGAAGGTCAGCTATGGGAACGCTGCCGGAAGTTGCGCATGCATGCGTGCGCGCGTGCGTGCAGTTCTGTATCAGCTGCCTATCATTGTGGGCTGTGATTGGAGTGTGAGTATGAATGTGGCTGCGTGGCTGTGCACATGGGTGTGCAGGGGAATATGTGGGTATAGGCGAATAGAGTCATGAGCGTGGTATGCTGGCCAGTGTTGTGGGCGGCTCTGCCATTCACCTGGTCCCTGTGCAGAACAGACTTGAGGGCTATATTTATTAGATTGTAACACATTGCATATGCGTCCCCACTGCACGCAGAATGGAAAAAGAAACTGGAAACACCGGAAATAAAAGTGGGGGAACTCCCTCGGAGCCTCGCACGGCCTGTGCATTGAACTAGTTCCCTCTGGATGCTTTGCCTAGACGTGGGTTTCTTTTAGTAATCGTGTCGCGTGTTTACTTGCTTTGCGGATTGATGTGTTGGTAAGGATGTACTATGGCGCATGTGGGGGCAGGTAACAATTCAGGAGTCGTTCTTCTCCTGCCTCATGGGTCCTGGGGGTGGAATTCAGGTGACCAGGCTCAGTGGCATGTGTCTGTTCCTACCGAATCATCTTGCCAGCCCAGCATGTATGTTTCTTACGGACACAGTCCTAATTTTTAGTATGTTTTCCCTCTGAACATGCATTTTTAATACTGTGAGAAAGCCAGAATAGGCTGTGCAGCAGGTGACTCTCAGTCACTGGCTGTTGGGCATTTAGGTGGTTGATGGTTTTTTGTCTATTAAATAAGCATCAAAGTGAATCATGATCCCCATTCAGTTAAGAAGTGAAGGTTTGGAACTGGAGAGATGGCTTAGTAGTTAAGAACATTTGCTATTCTTGAAGATCAAGTCAGTTCCTAACATCCGCAACAGGCAGGTCATAGTTATGTGCAACCCCAGTGTCAAGGGATCTGATTTCCTCTGGTCTCCTGGATACATAAGCTCATGTAGGCACATAATATAATACAAGAAAACAAATACTTATTAAAAGAAGAAACATAGATTTAGTAAAATACAGGAGTCCCTATTTCTAATGAGTGTAGATACCAAAATGCAGACTCAACTGTCTTAAAAAAAATCCCAAAACTTAGTGTGTACACGTGAGCCTTGGATGTCAGTTAATAGGGCACAGAGATGCCAGTCAGCTCTACACACATGGCCAGGGAAGGGGACTGGAAGTCAGGCCACAGACTTCTCTCCTAGGTGGGTCCCGGGTATAAACGTGTGCCTGGCTTCTGTGCATGGCTGGCGTCTGGATCTGAAACAGAGTCCAGAGGGAGAGCAAAAGTCTGAGGGCCCAGCCAGCATGGTCTAGCCTGGCCCTTCAACCTGGCTTCCTGTTCCCAGCCTCTGGGCATTCTGTCCATCCTGGAAGAGGAGTGCATGTTCCCCAAGGCTTCCGACGCAAGCTTCAGGGCCAAGCTCTATGACAATCACTCTGGGAAGTCACCTAATTTCCAGCAGCCCCGCCCAGACAAGAAGCGCAAGTACCAGGCTCACTTCGAGGTGGTCCACTACGCAGGCGTGGTAGGTGCTCGCGGGAGCTCGGTACTCAACCACGTCCTCTCTCCCTCCTCGGGGTCACCACCTGGGTCAACACTTTTCTTTGTAGGTACCTTATAGCATCGTGGGATGGCTGGAGAAAAACAAGGACCCCCTCAATGAGACGGTGGTCCCCATCTTCCAGAAGTCACAGAACAGGCTCTTGGCCACCCTCTATGAGAACTATGCAGGCTCTTGCTGCAGTGAGTACTGAGGACGAACTGGCCATTCCTGGGGATCCACAGAGTCACGACGGTCCTTGGCATGAACAGTTCTCATTATCTCTCCTAGCCGAGCCCCCCAAATCTGGGGTGAAAGAGAAGCGCAAGAAAGCTGCATCATTTCAGACGGTGTCTCAGCTTCACAAGGTAAGGGCCAGACTGGGGCCCCAGCTGCCACGCCCTCTGCAGGCTGCCCCGCCCTCTGCAGGCTGCCACGCCCTCTGCAGGCTGCCACGCCCTCCTTGCTCCCTGAGTCGTCCCTGTGTCTTGGGTGGGCAGCTGTTAAGACTTGCAGTGATGTTTAGCTCCTCTCCATGTGAACATCACAGCAAGTCTGTGCTGCTGCCCGCCCCCATGCTGCCTCGGTAGGGCTTGGGGAAGGGGAGCCATGGGAGGGAGCGGGGCGGCGGGGGGTGGGGAGGGGAGTAGATGAACACTTAGGGGGTGGGTGGGATGGGGCGGGTGTCATCAGGATCGTTTGGGCTCCTCCCCTACCCAGTCCCCTCAGGTCCCTATCCACTGCAGCATCCAATTCTGGTTCTCTGTTCACCACCCCCACCCCCCCCCCCCCGCTTTCCCCACCCCCAGGAGAACCTCAACAAGCTCATGACCAACTTGCGGGCCACACAGCCCCACTTCGTCCGTTGTATCGTCCCCAACGAGAACAAGACTCCAGGTGGTGTCCTGGGCTGGCCAGGCTGGGGAACCGGAAGCTCTCACCTCGCAGGGTTTGCTCGGTCTCTAAGGCCTGGGTAGGGACCTAAAGGCGTGTCCCAGCGTTTCTAACCTCTTTGTCCACTCCACCACACGCAGGGGTCATGGATTCCTTCCTGGTGCTACACCAGCTGCGTTGTAACGGGGTCCTGGAGGGGATCCGGATCTGCCGCCAAGGGTTCCCCAACAGACTGCTGTATGCTGACTTCAGGCAGCGGTGGGTGCTGCCTGCTTCAGCCTCCTACCTCTGCTCTTAGATTAGGTGGAGCCTGAGGGGGTGGGAGAGGCGCGTTGGAGCCTGAGGGACAAGGAGAGGTTCCGGTCCCCTGAGGAGGCGCCTCAGTCAGAACTGGGTTAAGGAAACAGGTGAATATGAAGGAGGAGGCTGCTTTGCCAGTTACTTGGATACAGGATAAGAAAGGGTTAGCCTGCCAGGCGGTGGTGGCGCACACCTGTAATCCCAGCACTCTGGGAGGCAGAGGCAGGCGGATCTCTGAGTTCGAGGCCAGCCTGGTCTACAGAATGAGTTCCAGGACAGCCAGGGCTATACAGAGAAACCCTGTCTTGAAAAAAAAAAAAAAAACCCAAAAAACCAAAAAATAAAAATAAAATAAAATAAAATAAAAATAAAGGGTTAGCCTATGGTTACTCCCAAGTCTCAGGCCTAAGCTACTGGATAGTAGATTTACTGAGTGATAAGGCAGGATGTTTAGATTGGGTGCATGGGGGTTTGAACAAGCCCAGTTAGAAATGCCCCCCACAGATGTCCTAGAAGAGAAGGGTAGCTGTGGGGTTAGGTTTATTATTCACAAACTCAGGTGGGCAGACTAGAAAGGATGTAGATTTGAGGACTGAATATGGGTTTGTGTGGCCCTCAAGTGATGCCTGACAGGTAGTGAGTGCTCCGGCAACGTCGGCAGCTCGCTTCCTGCTTCCCTGGGTTGGTTCTGTTGGTTAAACCCTAAGTGTCCTCAGGTGCTTCCCCTCTACAGTAACAGGCGTCACCCCCTGTCCTTTATAAACTGATATCGATACAGACGCTGGACGCGTGGGCACCGGCACAGAGAGAGCTTGTTGGCTTGGTTTCCAGGCTGTAATCAGTCTAGGGCCTGATTCCCCATCTCCAAAGACTCCAAAGACCTGAGTCTGCATCATCTTCGTCTGTTGTTTTAAAGCAGGGCATTGCTATGTAGCCCCGGCTAACCTCAAACTCTCACTACTCAGGGCATTGTGTCTTGCTCCTATAATGCTAGCACTAGGGAGCCTGGGCAGGAGGATCCCCAGGGGGGTGAGGTCAGCCTGGGCTGTGCAGTAAGTTCTCGGGAACCCTAGGTTTCGAACACAAAATCCCAGAACGGACTTCTGAGATGTGGCGGTTGGCTCACGACAGTGCTTGCCTCAAAGCAGGAGAGCCTGGCTTTGAGTCCCAGAACCCACATAAATGCTGGGCGGGGTGGTGTGCAGCCAATATCCCAGGGAGGAGCTCTGAGGCTCCAGGCCACCCAGTGCAATCTAACTGATGCGCTCCAGGAAGCCTGAATTCATGAGGCTGGTCGGGGCTGTCCTCTGGCTCCCATGTGCAGGTGTGCTTGCACCTGTACACATAAAGTTAAAACCAAACCTGTCCCGGAGAGCTGACTTAGTGGTTAAGAGCGTTAGCTGCTCTCGAGGAGGGCTCAGATTCAGTGTTTAGCATCGACATGGTGACTTAAAGCCACCCGTCCAGCAGTGTGCGACCAGTTCCAGGGGTTTTGGCTCCCTCTTCCGATTTCTATGAGCATATATGTGCAGGCAAACCATACACACATAGCATTAAACAACTCCCGGCCCTTCTGCCTCAGCCTCAGAATGCTGAGAAAAGCACGTGCCGTCACGCCCAGCACAGCACCACTGCTCTTCACTGCCTGTGCCCCAGTAACCCAGTGGCCCACACCCTCAGTGTGATGGGTCCCCAGCAAAGGGGCCTGCCCTGTCTCTGGGGCTTTCCTTCCACTGCATGGCAGCTGCCCACCTGTATACATGTGTAAATGTCCACATAAGTGGACATGCTAGGAATCTTTGTTCCTTCTGAAAAGGATTCTCAGATGTCTTTTTTTTTTTTTTTTGTGATGTGTTTCGGCACAGCACCACTTTGTTTTATGTTTTTGCCTTTAAGAAATCACAAAAGTACCACATGTTCTTTATAAAAACCACATCTATGTACAAGCTCACTAAAATGCTCTTAAGCCACCAAGCCCACTTTTGAGACAGGGTCAGGCCAGTTAACCAAGGTGGCCTCAAAGATCTCCCCGCCTCTGCCTCCCAGAGGCCGGAATTTCAGGTGTAGGCCACACGCCTGGCCCCTCTGCTGAGGCTTGTACAGATCTGCTGTTTCCCCCAGGGTGGGAACTCTCGCTTGCCATCTTCTGTAGCATGTCCCTTTGGAACCTCGCCTCTGAGAGGTCAGGCAATCGTGATTCTCTTGCTACCGGTAGCTCCTGGCTTCCCATGGTCAGTAGCCTGTACCCTGTCCTGTCCATTGCAGCTGCTTCTTGATCTCCTAGGTACCGAATCCTGAACCCCAGTGCCATCCCAGATGACACCTTTGTGGATAGCAGGAAGGCCACAGAGAAGCTGCTGGGCTCCCTGGACATCGACCACACTCAGTATCAGTTTGGCCACACCAAGGTTAGGGTGTCCTGGAGTTAGGGCTTAACCTGGGTGCGTATGGTCACACTGGACAGAGACCCCACCTGGCGGCACCCCTACCCTTAGGTGTTCTTCAAGGCTGGCCTTCTAGGCATCTTGGAGGAGCTCCGGGACCAGCGTCTGGCTAAGGTGCTGACTCTGCTGCAGGCTCGGAGCCGGGGCCGCCTCATGCGGCTGGAGTACCAGCGCATGCTGGGAGGAAGGTAGCTGCGGCTGAGGATGGACAATAAGGGCGGGAAGGGAAGGGATGGGGAGTAGGCGTGACCACTGTCCCAAGGCTTGCTGGGATCTGCCTAGGTTGCTCCTCCTCCATGGCTGGTTGGGGTGAGGTTCTGGGTCGCATCTGGAGCTAGCCTCAGATTTCACACCCTAAGTGGGGTGAGGGCCAGGGCAATGGCTCAGAAGATAAAGGCACTCACTGCCCTGCCTGATGTCATAAGTTCAATCCCCAGGACCTACATGGTGGAAAGAGAGATCTGACCTCCACATGGTTTCTGACCTCCACATACGTGCTGTGGTGTGCAAACACATGAGCATACACATGCACACTAAAAATATAACATGTGTTTAAAAGTTAGAGTGAGAGCAGCCTCTGTCCTCTGCATGTCCTTCAGAGTAACAGCATACAGTGTTGCCCAGATCTGAGCCATGATCTGAGTTACCACTCTCTTGGTTGAAGTAGAAGACAGCCCTCTCCGGTGGCTCTGCTCAGCAGAAAGGGCCTGAGTCAAGGGGTCTGACCACAGAGCTGGTAGCTAAGCTGTCTTAAGACACGCGCAGAGGCCGCCTGGACGTGGGAGGTTACAGACCTTGCCTTGGAGGTGGACCTGGGGCAGCTCCCCAGACTCCCCTGCTCTGGAGGGCTGCTAGAAAGACCTCTGAGAGAGGACACAGCTGTCTCACAGCAGCTGTCCCTCCCTAGGGATGCCCTGTTCACCATCCAGTGGAACATCCGGGCCTTCAATGCCGTCAAGAACTGGTCCTGGATGAAGCTCTTCTTCAAGATGAAGCCATTGCTGCGCTCGGCACAGGCGGAGGAGGAGCTGGCGGCCCTACGGGCAGAACTGCGGGGGCTGCGAGGGGCCCTGGCTACGGCTGAGGCCAAGCGGCAGGAACTGGAGGAGACTCAAGTCAGTGTCACTCAGGAGAAGAATGACCTGGCCCTGCAGCTGCAGGCAGTGAGTGAAGGGGACAAGAGAAGTCGGGTGGCCAAGGAGAGCCTGGAGCCAGACTGTGGCCAGGGCAGCCTGGAGCGCTCTGGGCACTTCCGCCTTCTGCGTTGTCTTCCTATTCTTGAAATGCCAGGAGAGGAGGTCTATTGGCCCAAGGTCTGCCCAGCCTTCCCTGCAGGTCTTTATCCATATGTCCTAAAGTCAAAGCTGCAGGGGGGCCGCACCTCCCGCCTCTATGATTTCCCTGAAAATACAACCTTGTTCCCTTTTCTGGTTCAGGGACACACAAATCTATGAGGCAGATAACACAGGGCCATACCAGAGGGCAGGGGCCAGAGTCTGGAAGCTCCTCAGCATAGTTGTTTTAATTTTTTCTTCTCCTATGTGCATTGTTTTGTCTGCACGTATGTCTGTGTGAGGGTGTCAGATCCCCTGGAACTGGCATTACTGACAGTGTGAGCTGCTGTGTGGCGGCTGGGAACTGAACCCCGGGCCTCTGGGAGAGCAGCCAGTGCTCTTAACCACCGAGATGTCTCCCCAGCCTCTACCCAGCATAGATTTTGAATGTCACTTGGATGCCAGCCCCAGGCTGGTGCTGGAGATGGTCCTGGGGAAGAGGCAGACATGGTGGTTATAAAACTCCCTAGCCGGCATGGGAGCTTCTGCAGCAGGCGCTGCTTCCTCCTGAAATGGCCCTTAGTGCTGCTCCCTGGTGGGCAGGGCTGGGCTTGCACCCAACCACACCACCTCTCAGATGGCGGCAGCTCCTTAGCAAGCAAGTGCACAGTGGGCCTTTTCTCCTAGAGCTCTGCTTGGCTTCCTAGGTCACCTGCGTTGGGGCTAATGTTAATTTTTAACAGTGCCACCTCTGTCTCTGTGTCCCCTGCAATAGTCCCCAGAACCCAGCAGACTGTAGACGCCCCAGCTCCTCAGTTATCAAGTTCAACTGGCAACATTTGCCTCACTGGAGTGGCCTTTGCGTGGACCAATGGCCTTTCTTCCCCAGGGCTGGGGCTGACCCTGGTTCCCGGCCACCAACGGCTCGTTCACTGTTCCCCCGCATCTCCTCAGGAGCAGGACAACCTGGCGGATGCGGAGGAGCGCTGCCACTTGCTGATCAAGTCCAAGGTGCAGCTGGAGGCGAAGGTGAAGGAGCTGAATGAGCGGCTGGAGGACGAGGAGGAGGTGAACGCGGACCTGGCCGCCCGCAGGCGGAAGCTGGAGGACGAGTGCACAGAGCTCAAGAAGGACATCGATGACCTGGAGCTGACGCTGGCCAAGGCTGAGAAGGAGAAACAAGCCACTGAGAATAAGGTGTGGGGAGCCTGAGCTGGGGCCAGGGTTGGAGCGAGGCGGCTGCAGGGGCCTCCAAGTGGGGGTACTAGCACTTATTAGGGTGACTAAGGATTTGGGTGTAACTAGCCTTTGCTAAGCATACACCAAAGGACCGTGCACACAGTAGATCAAGGCTAGCAATTCTGGTCCTGGACCGCAAGCTTTTTGGAGCGGGGCAGCTTTTCCGAACTGTGAGTCCTTCTGTCACAGAGACTTGCGGTTGCCAGTGTTGTGAGTACTGACTCTTACACAGAAGACGAAATGTAAGGCTGCTCAGGCTCTTAAGGTGCCAAAACCCAGGCCAGAGGTAGGACACAGTCTCAGAGTCCCTGATGATATTGTAAATGGCTGCCACCCGGCCTTTAACTCTGAGCCAGGCTCTGTGCTTGCCTATGAACCCTCTCTCAAGAATCCTTCACCCAGCTCAAGGTGTAGGTAGGAATGGTGGAGGCTCTGTAGCGTGGCCCTGCCTACGGGGGAGCAATGGCCTCACACTGAAATCGGGCCTTGCACAGGTGAAGAACCTGACGGAGGAGATGGCTGCCCTGGATGAATCCGTGGTCCGCCTGACTAAGGAGAAGAAGGCTTTGCAGGAGGCTCACCAGCAGGCTCTGGGCGACCTGCAGGCTGAAGAGGACCGTGTGAGCGCACTGGCCAAGGCCAAGATCCGGCTGGAGCAGCAAGTGGAGGATGTGAGCTGGAGTCCCCTGGGGGGCTGTCAGGGCGGTGACAGTGACACTGGCTTGCTCGAAGCTGAGCCCTGCGCTACCCCACAGCTGGAGTGCTCCCTGGAGCAAGAGAAGAAGCTTCGCATGGACACAGAACGTGCCAAGCGCAAACTTGAAGGAGACCTGAAGCTGACGCAGGAGACAGTGACAGATACCACACAAGACAAGCAGCAGCTGGAGGAGAAGTTGAAGAAGTAGGTGTGGCGTGGGCAGGGTCTCTGGGCCGGATGGGTTCTCCTTCTCAGCCCTGTTGCTGTGGGGAGGATACCAGGGCAGAGATCATGTCCTGCCTTCTCTGGATCAGGACTGAGTAGAGCAGACTCCGCTGGATCGCGGCTCCCTAGGGCCTCACAGGGGCGGGGCAGGTGGCTAGCAGGTAGGGCCAGGCCTGGCTCATCCCCATGTGCTCCCAGGAAGGATTCGGAGCTGAGTCAGCTGAGCCTGCGTGTGGAAGATGAGCAGCTCCTGGGGGCGCAGCTGCAGAAGAAGATCAAGGAGCTACAGGTGCGCCGAGGCGGTGGGGAACGCCCCGGGGCGGACCAGGCTGGGTTCAGGGGCTCACGGAGTCGGTCCCATCTCCCCAGGCGAGGGCTGAGGAGCTGGAGGAGGAGCTGGAGGCTGAGCGAGCAGCCCGCGCCCGGGTGGAAAAGCAGCGCGCCGAGGCAGCCCGGGAGCTGGAGGAGCTGAGCGAGAGGCTAGAGGAGGCTGGCGGAGCCTCGGCCGGGCAGCGCGAGGGTTGCCGCAAGCGTGAGGCTGAGTTGGGCCGGCTGCGGCGGGAGCTGGAGGAGACAGTTCTGCGACACGAGGCCACCGTGGCCGCCCTGCGCCGCAAGCAGGCTGACAGCGCTGCGGAGCTGAGCGAGCAGGTGGACAGCCTACAGCGGATCCGGCAGAAACTGGAGAAGGAAAAGAGCGAGCTGCGCATGGAGGTGGATGATCTGGGGGCCAGCGTGGAGACCCTGGCCCGTGGCAAGGTCTCTCCTTCCTGCCTCTAACGCAGCTTTGACTCTACACTGCCCCTGCCCTCTGTCCTCTGGTCAATGGCAATACTCCACAGCCGCGGTGACCTCCTGACCCCTGGATGGTCAACCTGGCGGCCGAGTCCTGACCTCTAACCCTGAGAGCTCAGTTCCACTCCTTGGCTCAGGTTCTGATTCACATCCAAACCTCAGCCTTTCCAACAGGAGTGTGACCCTAGCTCTGGACTCGCCCAAACACTCACTCTTCTTGTCCCAACTTTGGACACTCCCCCCTTCCCCCAAATCCTGACACCTGTCCCCAGATCTAGTACCCAATACTGACTCACTGACCTTGGGATGGGTTCTGAGACTCCTAATGTGTGCCCACAGTAGGAACCCAGACCCCGAACCCGGAACTCTAGTCTCCTTTTAATCTCTGGTCTCATAGCTGGTGTTCTAGGTCCCTTGGATGCACAAACTTGTCTTGATCCCTGACTCTGGGTTCCAGGCCAGTGCAGAAAAGCTGTGCCGGACCTACGAGGACCAGCTAAGTGAGGCCAAGATCAAAGTGGAGGAACTGCAGCGACAGCTGGCCGACGCCAGCACGCAGCGGGGGCGGTTACAAACGGAGAATGGTGAGGCCTGGGTCCCCGCTAGGCTGGGCCAGGTCGGGGTGAGGTGCTGCGCCTCAACCGCCTGCCTGGCCGGCCTGCTGGCCCTTCACCTGCAGGGGAGCTGGGCCGCCTGCTCGAGGAGAAGGAAGCTACGATCAGCCAACTGAGCCGGGGGAAGACCTCAGCAGCGCAGAGTCTAGAGGAACTTCGGCGGCAGCTGGAGGAGGAAAGCAAGGTGGGCAGCGACGGTGAACCGCGGGGCGGAGAGGTGGGCGCTGGGCCTTAGCTTGGAGCGATGCCGAGGCTACTGGTGTCCCTGCAGGCCAAGGGTGCGCTAGCTCATGCAGTGCAGGCTTTGCGGCACGACTGTGACCTCCTCCGGGAGCAGCACGAGGAAGAGTCCGAGGCTCAGGCCGAGCTGCAGCGGCTGCTGTCCAAAGCCAATGCTGAGGTGGCCCAGTGGAGGAGCAAGTACGAGGCGGACGCCATCCAGAGGACCGAGGAGCTGGAGGAGGCCAAGTGAGCGGCCGGCACCTAGACCGCGACCCCGGAGGGCCTCGGGCCTGTATGCCCCGTGCGGGCCTGGGCCTGGAAGCCCCGTGTGTGGTAGTGGGGATCCCCGGGGTCCTTTCCCCAGGCTCCCTTGGTCCATAGTCCACCCTGCCTGGTCTGTGGTCCAGGAAGAAGCTGGCTCTGCGGCTGCAGGAGGCAGAAGAAGGCGTAGAGGCCGCAAATGCCAAATGCTCCTCCCTGGAGAAGGCCAAGCTGCGGCTGCAGACGGAGTCGGAGGATGTGACCTTGGAGCTGGAGCGGGCCACCTCAGCCGCGGCAGCCCTGGATAAGAAGCAGCGGCACTTGGAGCGGGCGCTGGAGGAGCGGAGGCGGCAGGAGGAGGAGATGCAGCGGGAACTCGAGGCTGCACAGAGGGAGGCGCGAGGCCTGGGTACCGAGCTCTTTCGACTGCGGCACAGCCACGAGGAGGCGCTCGAGGCTCTGGAGACGCTCAGGCGGGAGAACAAGAATCTGCAGGGTAGGACCGAGGCCCGGGCACGTGAGGATCACCTTGGACTTGGGGTGAAGGAAGGAACCTGGCTCAGAGCAGAGGTGAGGGTGAGTCCGGTGCCCTGTCCCCGCTGCAGAGGAGATCAGTGACCTTACAGACCAGGTCAGCCTCGGCGGGAAGAGCAGCCAGGAACTGGAGAAGGCCAAGAAGGCGCTGGAAGGGGAGAAGAGTGAGCTGCAAGCTGCGCTGGAGGAGGCTGAGGTCAGGGCCGCTCGCGGGTGGGCAGACTCTGCTCCTCGGCTCCCCAAGGACCTGCCGAGGCCCCTGACTCCACGCCGCTTGGCCAACATCTCTAGGGGGCACTGGAGCTGGAAGAGACAAAGACTCTGCGGATCCAGTTGGAGCTGTCCCAGGTCAAGGCGGAAGTGGACCGGAAGCTGGCGGAGAAGGACGAGGAGTGTACTAACCTGAGGTCTCTGGAAAGCGGTCTTGTCAGGCCTATGGTGGCACACGGACAGACTAGCTGTCCCTGCCACCGGGCTAGAGTGTTCCCATCCCAGAGGTGACCTCCGCAAGGCGCTCAGGGCCAGAGTTCAGTCCACGCCCTTCTCGGTCTCTAGTGAATGAACTATTTTTGGCAAGTCACTAGGGGCTCGAAAACAGAGGCAATTCATTTGCTCCCCAAATGCGCCCCAACTCTGTGGGTCTTTGAGCATGCCACAGGTAATGCCTGACCTAGTCCAGTCCTGTGGGCCAAGCTCACCTTCATGTCACCTTCCTACAGGCGCAACCACCAGCGGGCCGTGGAGTCCCTGCAGGCCTCCCTGGATGCAGAGACTCGGGCCCGCAATGAAGCGCTGCGTCTCAAGAAGAAGATGGAGGGGGACCTCAATGACCTGGAGCTACAGCTGGGCCACGCGACCCGCCAGGCCATGGAAGCGCAGGCAGCCACGAGGCTGCTGCAGGCTCAGCTCAAGGAGGAACAAGCAGGGCGCGATGAGGAGCAGAGGCTGGCAGCTGAGCTCCGAGAGCAGGGTCAGGCCCTCGAGCGCAGGGCCGCGCTGTTGGCAGCTGAGCTGGAAGAGCTCCGGGCCGCCCTGGAACAGGGCGAGCGCAGCCGAAGGCTGGCTGAACAGGAGCTGCTGGAGGCCACAGAGCGCCTCAACCTGCTGCATTCGCAGGTGGGGCATGGGCCAAAGATGTTACAAGGACTGGGGAGGGCAGAGCCCCGCTGGCCCGCTGAGGCTCTGCTCCCCTCAGAACACAGGCCTCCTGAACCAGAAAAAGAAGCTGGAGGTGGACTTGGCCCAGCTGAGTGGGGAGGTGGAGGAGGCTGCGCAGGAGAGGCGGGAAGCCGAGGAGAAGGCCAAAAAGGCCATCACTGATGTGAGGCTGGGCCGGGGTTGGGGACGCGAGTGTGCAGAGCTCAAAGGCGCTTCCCCGGCCTCCCCTTCACTACACCATTTCTTCCCCTCCAGGCAGCCATGATGGCTGAGGAGCTGAAAAAGGAGCAGGACACGAGTGCACACCTGGAACGGATGAAGAAAACCCTGGAACAGACCGTGCGGGAGCTGCAGGCACGCCTTGAGGAGGCAGAGCAGGCCGCCCTCCGGGGCGGGAAGAAGCAAGTGCAGAAGCTGGAGGCCAAGGTGTGTGCCTGCGCAGGGCCCCTTCCCCCGTAGGCCGAGGCCAGGGCTGCGGCCAGCAGGCTCCCCTCCTCCTGCCCACAGGTGCGGGAGCTGGAGGCAGAGCTGGACGCAGAGCAGAAGAAGCATGCCGAGGCCCTCAAGGGTGTGCGAAAGCACGAGCGCCGCGTCAAGGAGCTTGTGTACCAGGTGTGTGCTGGGGTTCCCCGGGGGCGGCGCTGGAGCTGACCCAGTCCGCGCGGACCCTGGGTGAGCGGTGAGCAAGCGCCCTGTGCTTGTGCAGACAGAGGAGGACAGGAAGACCCTGGCTCGCATGCAAGACCTAGTGGACAAGCTGCAGAGCAAGGTCAAGAGCTACAAGCGTCAGTGTGAGGAGGCGGTGAGCGCACTGGGGCCAGGGCTTCTGGGACTGTGCGGGACACGGGTGGCGATCTGGGACTGTGCGGGACACGGGTGGCAAGGCCGTGAACACACTGAGGTCGGGACTGTGCGGGACACGAGTGTGGCTGCTGCTGTCAGCTGCAGAGCTTACAGCCAGGGAAGCATCTTCTGCAGCAGGCTGAACTAAAGGGTAGCCACAGCACGGATCGCCTACAGCTATAGAACGGACTGAAAAAGTGACCAGGTTCTTTCTTCAGCCCAGGCATGGTGGGCAGGTGACACACAGCTGCCTTCTGAAGGATGGTCTCCACTTGTTTTTTTTTTTTTCTTTTTGGTTTTTTGGATTTGTTTTTTTTCGAGACAGGGTTTCTCTGTGTAGCCCTGGCTGTCCTGGAGCTCACTCTGTAGACCAAGCTGGCCTTGAACTCAGAAATCCGCCTGCCTCTGCCTCCCAGAGTGCTGGGATTACAGGCCACATTTTTTTTCCTGTGTGGGTTCTAGTAAAGGAAAGCTGGCGACAGGAAGAGTGGAGGGAGGACCAGGAGAAGTCAGCTTCTGTCTGGGGATGGGAGCAGGTGGCCATTTTAGATAAAAATGGGGAACAAGGCCCTGCCTATGCCTCCAGGAGCAGCAGGCCAGTACTAACCTGGCTAAGTATCGCAAGGCCCAGCACGAGCTAGATGATGCCGAGGAGCGGGCGGACATGGCAGAGACCCAGGCTAACAAGCTGCGGGCAAGGTCCAGGGATGCCCTGGGCCCCAAGGTAAGGCGGCCCCTGCTGGATGTGTTGAAGTTGGGGAAACACAGGTGATATAGTTCAGCCTCTTTCTCATCTCTCTCAGCACAAGGAGTGACCCCCAGGCTCTGAAGAGGGATGCCCCACCCCTGCGATCCTGTTGTTTCTTTCCATCTGCCACTCTACCTTCCCTGAGCCTCGGAACCCCAAATAAACATCCTGTTTGCAGCAGCAACCACTGTCCTTATTTCTTGGGTCTAGAGGAGTTGGGAACAGAATCTCATGGACAAAGTCAGGTCCACATCAGTCTTTAAAATAAAGTTCTTTAATAGTCTCCATTTAATTGGTTTATTTGCTGTTAATAAACTGGCAACACTGGAGGGGCCAAGGGTAAGTTCTCAGCCAGGCTCCTGTGTCTGGGCTCAGGCAGGCACAGGCACTCCATGCCCCACGGGACGGAGAGAAAAGGCCCCACCTTGGGGAACCTCCAGATGAACACAGTGGCCAATGAGCAAAGAACCAGAGGAGCTAAAGGAAGACAAGGGAGGTCAGGGAGGAGATGGGCAGGCGGGGGGGCAGCATTCTCCGACACCCACCCTGCCCGGCTCAGGAGCCTCTCTGCCTGCCCTGGGGCCAGGGAGGTTTGGCTCACAGAGTCTGCATCTTCCGCTCCATCACGGGACTGATGGGAGAAGCTCAGACAGAGATGGTTTCCCATGATCCCATCCTCTGGCAGGCCAGGGCTCCAGGACTGCGAGGGAAAGGTGGGCATGGTGCCATTGTCCTTACCCTGGGGACAGTGAAGAAACAGGCTCCCCAATGACCTGGGCCCTCAGACCCAGGAGACAAGAGCTTCTAGGGTGTTCCTTCCACTGAGCCTGCACCTGCACCTGGGGTGGACAGAGCACTGGGGAGGCGAGAGGGACAGGGATGGGCAGAGCCTGTGGCACGGACACTCGTGCTCACTGCACTCGCCCTGGCCCAGCAGCTTCTCGCAGCCTGCCTCAAGGTCACTCCTCAGTGAAGTCTCTGTCTATGTCCATGTAGGGCTCCTCAATGTAGCTGACCAGGGCGGAGGGCGACTGGCGGTCTGGGTTCAACAAGATGGACACTGTCTCCTTCCAGTATGAGAAGCTGATGCAGGAGCTCTGAGTGAAGAGCGAGAGGGTTGGGCCTCGCCTGGTGTCCCACAGGAGGGACCTGGCTTCCCACGCTTCTCCTGCCCCCTCCCCCAGGGTTGGGACACTCACATTTTCCAGGCAGGTGCTGTCCTTGTCCTTGTGCAGGTAATGCTGCTGCCAAAAGCGCAGCAGGTTGTGGAAGTTGTTGAGCAGGAAGCCGGGGTATTTCTTGCTGTGCTCCATCCGCTGCAGCAGCCGCAGGTACAGGGGCAGCCGCTCTTTCCTTCGGGCCAGCATCAGGATCACCAGGCTGGTGTTCAGGCAGCTGACGTTCTCCTGTAAGGCCAAAGGCAGACAGACCGCGTGCCACACAGGCCCACACGCTGGCACAGCACAGTCCACGGGCACCTTTCTGTACCCTATGCCCACCTACCATTCACACTGGCAGTAGCATTTTGGTTCGTGTGTGATTTCTTACAGAAGCTTCTCTCCCCTGCTAGGGCTGGGAGCACAGGCTAAGTGTGTGGTTATTCTCTTTAGAATTTTAGTGCTGCACTAGGCGGTAAGCTCCAGAAATAAGTCTAGTCTACCTCGTTCACCAAGCATCCCTAGCCCCAGGCCTTCCCACCCAGCATGTCTGCAACAAAAGAACCACTGCTCAGAGGTGCAAAGCACGATTCTCATCTTAGAGAAGGGGTGAGGCTGGAAGAAGGGAAGACTGCCAGTTAGTGAAGGAGGTGAAACAGAACTTGGGTCCAACTCCACAGCCCACTGTAGCCAGAAGGTAAGGGTTGGGCACATGGGGAAGAACATTAGCCTGGAGTGAGAAGAATGCAGTGCCAAACTCCTCTCTGCCCCAACTGACTGACTTCAGGAGACTGGATACTGGTCTTAGTTCCCCTGTAAACTGAGCCACTGGACAACACCCTAGGAAGAACTGTTTCCAGAAAGAAGGGGGGAAACAGACATGTTGACCTTCAGGATGAGAGATGGTTTCTTTTTTTTGTTTGTTTTGTTTTTTTGTTTTGTTTTTTTTGAGACAGGGTTTCTCTGTGTAGCCCTGGCTGTCCTGGAACTCACTCTGTAGACCAGGCTGGCCTCGAACTCAGAAATCCGCCTGCCTCTGCCTCCCAGAGTGCTGGGATTACAGGCGTGCACCACCACAGCCCAGGAGCGATGGTTTCTAATCTACCCTCTCTGACCGCTCACTGGCTGGGGCCTCTCACCTGGGTCAGTGTCTGAACGTGGATGATATTGATGAGGCGGAAGAGGAAGGACATCTGCGTGGGCACCTGGGATATGTAGGCAAGCAGACGGCACTCGGACAGGACCTCGGCCACTGTGGAGGAAGGCAGAGGTGTGACAGCAGGTGCATACAATGGCAGGGCGTCTGTGCCACGGGTTAAATCCATTTGGGTCCTGACTGCAGCTGGTGCTCTCACCACCAAAGCAAGGTTAAGGGTCGGCGAGGTGGCTCAGCAGTTAGGACCACTTGCTACTCTTTGAGGACCTACGATGGTGGCTCTTCAGGGTATGCAATACTTTCTTCCAGCTTCTACCTACTCCTGGACTTATTATATACAGGATCCCATATTTACATAATTAAAAACAAATCTTTATAAAGAACCACAAAAACATAGCTTTCTTAAAAGCTGCAACAGCAGGTCAACCTCCAACTGCTTGGTCACCAGGCTGCGCCAAATCTCCGAGGTCCCACTGGCCCTTCCTGCAGCTCCCGCCCAGCGTGGCCCCAGCTCCAGCCTCTGTATGTCTCTTCTCAGGAGACAGGTTGAGAGCACTCAGTAAGAAGCACAGCAGGCCTGAGAAGCCTGCTGGACAACAGTCCTGCTGCACAAACATGAGCAGCGGGGCTTGGATCACTGGGACCCATGTGCAGTGTGCATCTACGACCCCAGAGCTGGGGTCACACAGGCAGGCAGGTCCCCAGCACCAGCCAACCTAGTCAAATCCATGAGCCCCAGGTTCAGTAGGAGACTGTTCAAACACTAAAGGTAGAAAGAGAGACCTGGTATCAATCTCTGGCTCTACATCTGTATACATAGCCACACACACTCCACATCTGTATGCATACCCACACATACATAAACCACACACAAAGAAACAGTCAAATTTAAACTTTCCAGCACTCTCAAGGACACTGGATGGCATAGCTCTCCGATACCTGTGTCCACTGGTGTGGTAAGGGGAAGGAGCACTGAACGACTGACCTCCCATACTACTGGGAAGGCACTACACAGCTTCCATCAAAGTGTGTGTGACCAGCCTCTTAAACAGACCCTTCAGAGAACAAACAGGAGGGAGATGGTCTTAATTATCCATGACCAAGATGCTTTTGGTACCAATGACAACAATCACTGTCCTTTTTTGGAAGTGTTCATAAGTGATCTGTTTGGTACCACAGACCTTCTAGGGGAAAAAGGCAGAGATGTGCATGTGTCACTACACAGGATTCTAGGTGAGGCCTGACACCACCACAGCCACACACTACAGTCCTGTGCAGAAAGAGACTAAAGGGGCCCTGTTCAATCCGAGCAGTCAGTCTAGAAGGCAGCTTTTCTTTATTAAGACGTTACACTTGTTCATTAAAGGAAGCAAATTCGTGGAAATGTTGACACAGCGAGGAGAAGGTCAAGACCGTCCTGACCACAGGCACACAATCCTGGCTGGAGGCCAGGTGTCCGGCAGTCAGACTGCAGCCACGTGCACTGGCCCCTTGGCCGCCTTACCTTTCATGTCCACCTGGTTTTCAAATCGGTCCAGTGACAGAGTGACGCAGCGCACCAGCATGTTGGAGTCCACTAGCGAGCTGTTGATCTGTTTCAGGAACACCTGGAACTGGAGCAGAGATGGTGCTCACTGGCAGGGGCTGCTGGCCAGGGCACCACCGATCTCCTACCCCAGCTCCACCACTCTGCAGACAGGACACACTGAGGAGCCTGCTAAGATACTGTAACAGGCAAAGTTCTCATTCCAATAGTCCCGGGGTCTGGCTCAAAGCCTGAGATAGAGTAGGTATAGTGAATGTTTGCGGAAGACTGTCCCACTGGGTCCCAGACTGGGTCCCCCTGTGTGACTACCTGAGATGGGTGAGATGGGCAGGCCAGAGCTCACAGCCTGCCCAGGCTGCGGCCAGCAGCACGGAGCTGCGGAGATGCATGATGCAAGCCCTACCTTGGCATCGGTGTTGATGTATTTATTGAATCTCTTGAATGCATCCACATTAAACTTCATCAGCTCCCCCAGGAGGTCAAAGTAGCTCTGGAGGACGTCCCGCGACTTGCACTCGCTGTCCACGATGCAGTATAAGATGTGCTGGGTTGAGCAGGGACAGGGTGAGGGTGTGAACATTCCGGCCTGGCCTGAAGCTCAAACTATCCTCCTGCTTCGAGCAGGCGTCCAGGTGATGGGGCCTGTGGCCTTGTCTAGGTTCTTTTCTGAAGGCACTGGTGGCTCCAAGGGCAGAGCCAGCGTCTAGCCTCAGCAGGACACAGGATGGGCATGTGGTAGTCTCTTTCCCAGACTCACACATGAAGCCTCTGACTTGCTTTGCAGCTATCTACATGTTTCTCTGTCTCCAGACCTAACAAGGGCCACTGCCCTGAGAACCAGGGCCTAGAATTAAAGGGCAGAGCACATATTCTGACGCTCAGCACGGTCTTTATGTTTATGGATGAAACTGCTTACAACATATACAAATCACTAAATGTTTATTAAGAATGATAAGCCAACTCAACTCAACAGGGAAACTGCTCCCAATACTTGGGTTCTGGTTTCCCCTCCCTCCCTCTGGTCATTCCTGTTTGGTGTTTTCTGAAGCAGGACCTGGCCTTGAACTTGTGCGACTCCTGGTTTGGCCTCTAAAGCACGGGGGATTCCCAGCTCAGTCCTTGCCTCAAGCCTACACAGACTGGCAGCTGCTTTCCTTTACAACTCACGGTTCCATGGTCACAGGAATTTTCTAAAAAATACAACTGTAATTCTGACTATTTGCTCTCCAATTTCTTTTTGCTACAGGTCATTAATCAATATGGAAAATTTTAACTTTTATTTTTTTACAGCCCGATTTCTGCCCCCTCCCATGGTCCCTCATTCCATTCCTCCTCCCTGCTTTCTCCAAGAGGATGTCTCCCCTCCACTCCCACCAGGCTTCTTACTCCCTGAGGCCTCAAGGGTTAGGCGTGTTTTCTCCCACTGAGGCCAGACAGGGCAGTCCTCAGCTGTAATGTGTGTCGGGCCTGTATGTGTATATGGGAGCCTCAGAGCAGCTCCTGTATGCTGCCTGGTTGGTGGCTCTGTTAACTTTTAGTCAATACCATATTATCCTCAGGGTCAAAGGGCTTGCTGGGTAACTCAATACCTACAGGGAGCCCACAGCTGGCAACCCAGGGCCAGCCCTGAGCAGTGTGCACTTGGAACAACCAGAACAGGCCTGTTCCTGACCAAACTCCTTAAGGCTCAGGGCAGGGAATCAAT
The DNA here is from genome assembly GCF_947179515.1 of Apodemus sylvaticus. NCBI lineage: Eukaryota > Metazoa > Chordata > Mammalia > Rodentia > Muridae > Apodemus > Apodemus sylvaticus. Next base: position 141,120,354 of record NC_067476.1, read on the forward strand.
GTTATGGCTGGGGAAAAAGGCCACCCGACCCCAGGTTCCTCCGCCATACCTCCAGAAGGCCTCGCTTCAGCAGGAACATCTGGTCTGCATAGGAGGTGGTCCCTCGGAGGAAACTTTCCACAGCCCGGGCTTGCCAAAACCTGCGACCCAAATGTTGACCCCTGGCCCAGGCGGCTGTGGCTGCCCTCCCCTGGTGCAGGCTCAGTGCCCCCAGGGGCGGAGTGGTTTGCAGCCAAGTGTCTGACATTTACTTAACGTTGTCCAGGCTGGGTCCCAGTCCTAGGTCTTGAGGACACGGCAATGAGCAGGAGAATTGCCATTCTCATATATGGTGCTCACAGCTCAGCAGGGACCTGTCTTTCATGTGGCTGTACCAGATCGGGTCTCTATGGTATATAGGCTTACACAGTGGCATCTGGGCTCAAAGAGTGGCCTTTAGTAAGTGCCATGTAAAACCATGCTAGGCTTCCAACTCTCAAAATACTGGAAGGACACGGACCTAGAAGCCAGGGGTGTGTGGACAGCAGAAGGGTATGTGTGGAGACGTCACTGAGTTCGTATGCATTGAGCTGCCCTAGAGAAGAGTCAGCAGACTCTGAGTGGCCCAGAGGCTCAGCTAGGATCCCTGAGGGAGGGTCTGAATAGGTGAGGCTGTGATGACAGGGACCCTGTAGGGACAGAGCCTTGTACCCAGGCCTGCTAGAATCCTCTTGTCTACAACCTTTACAACCCCTGCCCCGCCCATCCAGGTGGCTCCTGGGGCGGTTACTGGTTCTATTTCTTCCCATACTGCACTGAAGCAGGTTTCTTTCCTTCCATGCTTATTTCCTATGATCCCAGTGCCAGTTTGATGAATGTTCACTTACTCCTAGCATCCCCTGCTGGCATGTGACAAGGACACACACACTTACCAGCTGAGTCCCATGGAGCCAGTGGCAGTGAGGCCATCCACCTAACAGGTTTGGAGACCCACCCATTGGGTCCACCCTGCTCCCAACCCTCGCAGGTGCAGCTGCTCATAACTCACCTGAAGGAAGACTCTGCTGGCTCCTTCTTCATCACCTGCAGCAGCCGAGTTAGTAAGCCCCTCTTGCCGTCACACACAAGACTCCTGAAATCAGAGGAACAGACAACACTGGTGACAGAACTGAAAGGCTGACGGGGCCACTGAGCTAGTCCTGTGTTGGTGTGGATGGATGACAGACGGGGTAATGTCTGAGTCTGCAAGGAGGCTTTCTTGCTCCATTGTGCACCAGGACCTCAAAGCCTGTGCAGCCATCAGCTCAATAGCCAAGAACATTTCTATTGCACTTTAGGCCAGTTTTCCCTCCTCAGACCTACTGGCAAGAGGCAGAGGCACACCCAGGGCCAGATGGGGCTCTGAACTGCCAGAAGAAGGCCATTTATATCACAAATGGGTTTAATCCAGGCCACAGCAGAGAATGCCAGATAGAATCAAATCTGTGCCAACTGGACAGGGCCCAGGGTTTTTTCCTGCCCGGGTCAGTTCCAGCTCAGCTGTGGGCTTCCAGGCTGCAGCCTATGCAGTCTATGAGGCAAAGGCAGTAGGCAAGACAATGACCAGGCCTGTCACAGTGGCCAGTGCTGGCCCTTAAACTCTCTCCACACAGCAGCCCCATCTCCATCCCCTGTAGACACTGGGGCACTGCTGGATCCATCTTATCAGGAAGAAGTTGGGCATTTATGACTCTAGTTGCTAGATTAGGTCCATACTTCACAAGCTCCCATGAGCCTGGCATGTCACTGTGTTGATCCCAAAGATGAGGTAGACATAGGGCGGGGGTCTGGAGGGTCTGCTTCTTCTTGCCCTGTTTGGCACAGCTGCCACTGGGCAGGAAATGAGGACACCAGTAAAGGGGCCATTTGCATGGACAAAGTGGGAGGACAGAGTATAGCTGACCTCTGGCAGGGGCCAGATGAGACCTCTGCCATCTACATGTAGAGAGGAAGATGATGACGGCACTCCTTCTGAGGGCCGCTGTGATGCTCACTTAGGAAATGCAGGAGATGGGAGTATCTAGCACACAAGCCAGTGGTGAGCGGCAGCTATGTGTGAGAAAGCACAAGCAGGCACACCCATGTGTGCCCTCTGGGAGCACTGTATCCACAGGGTCCCCACCAGGGTCACCTGTCAGTGTTGAGGACAGCTTCCACCTCAGGGATGTTGGCTTTCAGAGAGATGGCACTGAGTTCATTGAGCTCCTGATTGTTGAGCAGCAGGTACTTGTTCCTGAAACAAATGGGTTCAAAGGGTAAAGGGCAGGACGGGGCTGCTGGGCAGAAGTCTGCCTCTGCCCACGCCTGTGGGGAGCACTGAGCCCACAGCACTCCCGCACATGCTGGCCACTCACTAATGGCCCTTCCTTGGCATCTCCAGGTCTCCGTGTTGCACATCAAACACGTTTATATGGCTTCTCAAGTCACCCACACCTCAGCAGTCCAATCCCATCTGCCATCTTAGTCCTGAGCCTAGCCCTGCTGCAGCATTCTCAGTGGCCAGAGTCACGGCCGCAGAGGCCTGACCAACTATGACACAATCTCTCCTCTTCCATCCAGGCTTGTCATTACGGTCTGTGCAGTGCGGAAGCAGCGTCCTCAGCTGTTCCTCATGGGAGGGGAACCCTCACTCAGCTCCTTGAGTGACTTTTCAGAACAGGCTCTGGACCATGTAATTATTGAAAATGCTTGCCCTAATTCTCACAGTTCTGTTGTGTGAACACCTAGGGAGTGACCGTGTCTTCGCGGCCCTGTACACCATGCCACCTCTGTGGCTACGACAAACTGAGTGATTCACACCGTCACACCATCTGACCACTCTGGGTTTCATGACCCTGCCATACCCTCCTAAAGGGGCTTCTCTGCGTGGGGCCTTCTGGCTAAACAGTCCGCATGCTGCCTCCTCGCCCCCCAGGCCTCTGCTCACAGACTGCTTCTGCAATAGTCACTGGACACCGCCAGCCACTCAGGACACCGCCAGCCACTCAGGACACCGCCAGCCACTCAGGACACCGCCAGCCACTCAGGACACCGCCAGCCACCCAGGACACTTGGCAGCTGTCCTTTCACAGTGTGCTCTTTTGTTCCCACACACCATGCCTATTTGTCATCAGGCATTCTGTAACTGGTGACCTTCTCTAATGGTAACTTCCTCTCCCAAATGTACCCTACATGACAGCAGGGTATGGCCATAGTATTTCCATTGAGCCAGGTATGCAGAAGTGCCGATTGAGAGTTTGATGAAAGCTAGGACGGATGGACGGACGGACACACGGACACAGACATACACACACATACACACACACACACACACACACACACACACACACACACACACAGAAAATTAGTATAATTCTGTCATCTCTGGATGTCTTCAGCCACAGATGCTCTCACAAGACAGAATCACAAAAGAGACAGAGGCCCCTAGGCAGCGCTGTCCTGAGGCATGGTCTGTTAACTTGTACAACGTTCCAAACTTCTAAATCAACGTTTAAGAATCAGGTTAGGCCCAGTGCTGTCATGACTAAGCTAGGTGTTCCTCTGGTCCTCCATGGAAGCCTTCAATTCAGTGCACCCACTGCTTTGTGCACAGAGTTGTCAGGTCCTTCCCCTAATGCCAAGGCTAAGAATCCAGTTCCTCTGCACTGTCTCCCTTACAGTGGACAATCATTTTCTTGTACATTCACCACCAAAAGCTTAACCATTAAAAATCAAAAAATAGAATATCTCAAAAAAGTGGGAAGGGCTGTCAGCACATTTCACTGTAGAGGTGGGAGTCTCCGTGTTTCCAGTCAGGGACTCTGGCTCAGGGGTTAGTCACTGGACAAGAGCACAGAGGGGCAGCACTTTTGTCCTCTGAAGGGGACTGTGAGGAGAGAGGAAAGACCCAGGACATCGATGGAAGGAAGGGTAGTCAACACACAAGGCTGAGGAGCACAGCCATACCAGGATCCCCGGGGCTCCCACCAGCCCTCAGACCGCTCCTGGTCAGAGAAGGGGGGCCTGTAGAAGACACCTCCAGGGCATGCATACTTACTCATGGTGGTCACTGAAACTCTGGAGAAGTCTCAAAAACTGGATCTTCAAGGTGATGTCCTGTAACACAAATTAAAGCCACATTAGTCACAACACTTCTAAATAAAGCAAGGCTGGGCTCTAGCGACATCCCTGTCTGGTGACACTGCTTCTTTTGTGTCCCTGCCCTCCAGCACAGTGAGGGTTTTCTTGAGTTGAAAAGTCAGACCTTCATAGCTGATCGGGGTCAAGGTAAACTAATGTAGACCTTTTCTGCTAACAACATCCTAGCATATTGGATTTAAAAAATAAAATCCTCCAAGTCCTTTACATGTGAGACTAGTTTAGAAGCTAGAAAGGAAAACCTATCAGAAAGGCCTGGCCCTGAGAGCCAGGCAGAGGTGCACAGGAGCTCGGAAAGTGGAGTGTGGGGATGGTGAGAGGCCAGGTCATGACACGGCTCTGGCTTCTATGTCCTGCAGTGAACAGGGCGGGCCGAGCCGGGAGCTTAGGCTAGGCTGGTGAAGTCTCCCAGGAGAATTAAGAAATCCTGAGAGGCAGGGCCGAGAAATTAAACATGAATCTGGCTCCTCTAAAGGGAGCAGAAGAGTGTCCAGGGAGGAGGCTGCCTCCAAACATCAGAGAATGACACACACGCCACCCCAAGTGTGTGATGACCCAAACACAAGCTGTTGGCCACAGCAGCATATCCAAGAGACCATAAGGAAGTAAGTAACAAATTATTAGAGAAAAATTGTAAAAGCAAAAGCAGAAGACACAGTATGTTTCCACAATGAACAAAGACCAGGCGGTCATTCAGTCCCCCGAAGTCAGACGCATTATCTAGAAATATACTCACTCTAATTACCAACTCACATGGAAGGATGAAAGCAACCTGACAAGGTTAGAGGCAGGGCACTGAGGAAAGTCACACAATGCAGGTTTGAGAAACCACGGCACCAGGCCCTGCTAGGACATCAGGTCTTTTGTGCCAGAGTTGTGGAAAGGCGGAGCTCTGAGGACAATAGGCACATGACCCCCCTACTCCAAGAAAACAGGTTCAGAGATTCTGTGACTCAGTCAAAGGTGAGGGGCACAAAGGACTTCTTCTTCTTTTTTTTTTTTTTTTTTTTTTTTTTTTCTGAGACAGGGTTTCTCTGTGTAGCCATGGCTGTCCTGGAACTTACTCTGTAGACCAGGCTGGCCTCGAACTCAGAAATCCGCCTGCCTCTGCCTCCCAAGTGCTGGAGTTAAAGGCATGCACTACCACCGCCCAGCCACAAAGGACTTCTGATGCTCACTCAACACCTTATCGGGATGCTCTGGGATACAACCGGAGGTAAATTCTTGACCTAAAAACTTTGTTTCTGCTGTCTTCTACAGGAATGAGTCCCTCAGGGTCAGCAGTGGTTCTTAGAACAGCTAACTCTTTGCAGCTGACATCCTGTGTGCTCCGAGGTTCTCTCACTTACCGGGCTACAGTCACAGTTCTGGTTGTGACCATGGAGGACAAGGGCAGATGCTGAGTGCTTCCTCCAAATCAGTTTGTCGAACAAATTGTTGAGTCCTGGGATCAACTTGAACTCAGCAATCATCCTGTGGACCTGTGTGGGGTTGTAAGGGAGAAATACTGAGACCAGTGTGTGCATAAGATTAGCAAGGCCTCTCCTCAGTTCAGCTGTCTGCAGGGTGAAGAAAGAAGTTGCTAGTAGTGAGTGCTGCCATTCAAAGACAACCTCCACACACCCTCCACCCTGACTACACAGAAAAATGTCCTTAAAAACATAAGTGTGCTGAGCACACACACATGTGCTGGTGGCTTGAGAAGCTAGGAAAGGGCATCAGATCCTCTAGAGATGAGGCGTAAGCTGTTCTAGTTGGCTCGGAAAATGTTCTTTTCTTTTTCTTTTCTTTCTTTCTTTTTTAGGTTTTTGTTTTTGTTTTTTTTGTTTTTGGTTTTGGTTTTTTTGGATTTTGTTTTTTTGAGACAGGGTTTCTCTGTGTAGCCCTGGCTGGCCTGGAACTTACTCTGTAGACCAGGCTGGCCTGGAATTCAGAAATCCGCCTGCCTCTGCCTCCCAGAGTGCTGGGATTACAGGTGTGCGCCACCACCACCCAGCTTCAGAAAATGTTCTTAAGAGCTAGAAAGACGGCTCAGTTAAAGCAGTGGTTAGAAACACTGGCTGCTCTTCCAGAGGACGGCGGTTTGATTCTCAACACCTACATGGCTATTTAGAACCTTCTGTAACTCCAGTCAAATGGGATCCATCACATTCTTCTGGCATTTGAAGGTACCACACACATGATGTACAGCCACAGACAGGCAAAACACCCATACACACACCCGCACCCACACGAGAAGGAAATAAGTGCTCTTTAACTTGTTTTTATTATTTTATGTGTAGAGGTGCTTTGCCGACATCACATGTGTGCCCAGTGCCCATGAAGGCCAGAGAGTGTCAGAGCCTGGAACTGAATTTACAGAAAGCTGTAAGCTGCTATGTGGGTGCTGGGGACCAAACCTTGATCCTCTGGAAGAACAGACTCACTTTTAAACACATACAATCTCTCCAACCCTGAGAAAATCTTCCTAAATCACAGGAAAAGCTCAACCTCTCAATATGAAGAAAAGTTCACATCTCAAACAATCTCTTACTTTTTTAGATGGACAAAGGAGAAAGAAATTTAACAGTTCACAGTTGGTAGTGACATTTCAGGAGTTCTCAAGTCTAGGTGGATCTACTGGAGGAAGCCAGCCGCAGAGAGTATCTTGCTCCTGTCTCCTGCGGTCTGTTTTCTGTTTCCTGGCTGTCATATAGGACTGTTTTGTTATACCACTCCTTCTTGCCACAAGGACTGATCCCTCTAAACAGTGAGCCAAAACAAACCTTTCTCTTTCAGATTGCTTTTCACAGTGACACAAAACCTGATCGAGAAATCAGGGATCTAGAGATGCAGTGCCGCTGCTGTGGCCAAACCAGACTATATAGTCCCTAGGCCTTTGGAACTCATTTGCCAGAGAAAACTGGAAGTTGGGAGAGTGGGGCAGGATAGGAAGAGAGAGAGCAAGAGAGAGAAGAGGAGGAGATCCAGGAGAGATCCAGCAGGGCTTACCAGAAGTTCTAGTGGGGTCTCAAATACCAGGATACCATACAAGAGCAGACCAAAGAGACAGCTCATGAGGTTTCAGTGGGAACAGGATCTAGTGAACAATCCCAACACACTTTGGTAAATGACTTGCTTACATTTTGCCATCTCCTGAAGCTGGAAGGCTGAGTTTAAATGTGACAGATGAATTGGAGGAGGAAACTTGAGGACAGGACAGCTTTCGAGCTATGGCATGGCTGTTACTGACTGCTCTAGCCAATTTTAGTGAAAACCAGGAGCAAAAAGCAGATAAGAATTTGAAAAGCAAAGTGGGCTAGTCAGAAAAAGAAGGTGAAAGTTGTGTATAAAGAGGATGGGAAAGCGATTGGGACCATTAAAAAGAAGCCACGCTCTCTACACAGGAGCAGGGAGACAGAACGAGGAAAGCGGCTAACAGCACTTACAGGATTAGACTGCGCCCACTGACCCCAGGCTCCCAACCACAAGCTCATCTGAAGCACCTCCTGTGAGCAGAGGCTGTCCTACAGCACTTTTCTCCCAGGTTCAGCTCCCAGACACTGAAGACCACTGCAGTTGCAGTCCCAGTGGACCTAGTCATTACTTGTGTTAGTAGCACACCTTGGTACCACTTATAGGATATTAATTTTTTGTTTTATTTTTATGACAGAGTTTTGCTATATAGCCCAGACTGGTTTTGAACTTGGGCTCTTCATGCCCTCTGAATGCTGGGATTATAGATGAACAGCACCGCACGCAGCTGCACGATGCTGGTTTTGTGGGTGTAGAATGTAGGAGCTATGGAATCATGGAAGCTCTCACTGAGGTTTCCAGCAAAGCCTAGAGGCCAGGATCCTGAAGTGTAGTCTCAGAGTCCTCCAGAGGGCGTCTGAGCGGGTGATGCAGGAACCCAAGCGGTGGTAAAAGGCTTGGAGCCAGTGCTCAGCTGGTGGTTCTGCTTTGGCAGGTTGTTTCCGGCTGCCATGACTGAGCTGCTCTGTTCTGCCACACCCTCCCCACTACAATTAAATGACATCTCTGAAACTATGGGCAAAAATAAACCTTTCCTCCTTTATGAGACTTTTCTCAGGTATCTGGTCATCAATGCAAAAGTCTGGCTAATACAGCATCACTTTGGTGACTCAGACACCAGCCAAGTCTAAATGCTGCAGGTGACAGGGCATGCTGGTACTTCCTGCAGGAGGGTGGTTTGGCAGTATCCCCCGAATTTACAAATCCATACTTTTTTAGCCAACATTTCCCCTTTTATTACCAGACAGACCCTTACATGTGATAAATGACATAATTACAGCATCAGTGGTAGAAGCATTAGCTATAATATCCAAGGAAGACTTAATTTACACTTCTATTAATGAAAATTAAACAAATTATGGGATGAAAAACAGGAGCAGAAAAGAAAGAATCCAAGTCTTTCACATGTAGTCAGCTAGACAATCACTGAATACATGAAAGAAAATGTGTCTTATATTCAATTGAATGCATAAAAATGTTTGCTTCTGTAAGTATAAAAGAGCTATTGAAGGAAATATTCGGATGTGTGTCAGGATGCTGGGGCCCAGAGGGAAGACAGGTTCCATTGATGCTAATTTGTATCAACTATGGGAATTATATGCCTAAATTTTTTTATACAATATGAAACAAAACCCTTGCTACCTCGTTATGAACAGACTACCCTTGTTAAATAATAGCCAGAAAATGAATGAGGCTGGAATCCAACCCTATGATCAGCTACAGTCACTCTATGGGGCAGTAAAGCAAGGCTGGCTAAGGAGACAGCACCTAACTCAGGCATCTCCCTCCAGAGTTCTGGCTCGTCCCAGCGTACCACTGCACGGAGGCGGAGGAAGTGTGTCATGGGAATGTCCCTGGGGTTACACTTAGGGTGTCCTGCTTGTCACGAAGTAAGCAACTCTGCTCAGCACGCCCTTCGGTCATCATGTACAACCTCAAAAGACCCCATCAGGAGAACACGAAACTCTGAAAACATGAGCCAAATAAACCATTCCTCCCTTTAATCTGCTGCTACCAGACATCACCACAGCAGTAAAAACCTAAGAAAACCTTGTTCCTCCTCCTCCGAGGCTTAGGAGCCCTTTTCCCAGCATTTGTCCAGGTTTCGTAAGTGGGCACAGCTTTAGGCTCTGCCCTAGTCTCCTGATTCACCTCAGAGTGGCAGTTACTCTACTGTACCTACAAGGGCCAGTCTGGATTTTTAAAGATAGTTTTAATTTTTTCAGATTATAGTTACATCATTTCTCTCTTCCCTTTCCTCCCTCCAAACCCTTCCATGTATACCTTCCCTCCTGCTCTTTTTTGTTGAATTGTTGCTATATACATATATGTGCACCCTGCCCAGTCTATCTAAAGGTGATTGTATGCACCTTTTTAGGGCTGATCATTTGGTATTAGATAACCAATTGGTGATATCTTTTTCACAGCATCAATTTGTTGTTTGTTTGTTTATTTTTAGACAGGGTTTCTCTGTGCTATCCTAGAACTTACTCCGTGTACTAGGCTGGTCTTGAACTTCCAGATTTCCACTAGCCTCTGCCTCCTGAGTGCTGGGATTAAAGGTGTGCACCATCACCACCCAGCACACAGCATCAGTCTTTAATATTACATCACTAAAGTAAAATGCTTGCTCTTAGCCTGCACACTGTCACTCCCTAGAGATGCTGCCTGAAGCACAGAGACACTGATGGATACTTCTATCACTGAAGATTAGTTAAACAAATAATGACCCATCCAAATGACAGGATAAAAAACAGGAGTGGAAAAGAAAGAATTCAAGCCTTTCACATGTAGTGAGCAAATAATCACTGAAATACATGAAAAGAAGTAGATCTTATATTCAATTGAGCAAGTAAAAATTATATTTGCTTCTATAAGTAGAAAAGAGTCTAGAATCAACCTGGTTTCCTTACAAGAAGGCAGGCAATGCATGCTGCTGGGCTAGAGTGTATGTCTTCTGAGGCCAGCGGAGACACTCCTGGCCCCGCAGGCTCTGCTCCGCTCCTCTCTCCATTCGGAGGCTCACCTGGTTCCGCTGACGCCCCATCAGCAACACGCAGAGGACATAAAGCACTTCCAGTTTGTACATGATCTCATGCATGATCTTCATTGACTGGGGCAGCTGGGTCCTGGCTGAGGCGTGTGGCAGCCCACCCTCCTCCGAAGTGCCTAGGGAAGGGAACACAGTAGGGGCTGGCAGAGCCCCTATAGGGTGGGTGAGGCCTGGCTCCTGAGGAAGCTCACTCTCCTCAGAGGTCAGCTGTGAAAAGCTGGAACTGAAAAGCTATCAGACCTCACTCAAGCTCTCATTAGACAGTTTAAGTCCAGGGAACCTCCTCGCACCCTCAAGAACAGGACCAGCTTAGAAACCTAGGAAAGGGTTTCTTCAGTTCCATACATTTCTTTTCTTTTCTTTTCCTTTCTTTCTTTCTTTCTTTCTTTCTTTTTTTTTTTCCGAGACAGGGTTTCTCTGGGTAGCCCTGGCTGTCCTGGATTTCACTCTGTAGACCAGGCTGGCCTCAAACTCAGAAATCCGCCTGCCTCTGCCTCCCAAGTGCTGGGATTAGCATATTTTTCAACATCAAGTAAAACATTCTGCCTCAGCAACACAGTCACCTCTCCCTCGAATTTCTTATCACTAATCAGACCAACAGATGTCTGGCAGCAAATTGTGGAGAACACTCTTCAGGTCCCAATGACCAGCTGTCTACACACTGCCGACAGCATGTGGAGTCTTTTCCAATACTTCCCTGTAGGTAAGCCCTCTTCTTCACTCTCTTCCCCAGTGAACACGAGCCCAGCTCTGGATTCTAAGACAAGCTCTGCAAACCACAGTGCTGCAGGGAGATGACAAGCAGCACTTCCTCATTTCCATTTAACTGGATGGTTTTTTGGCTTGGTTTGGTTTTGATTTTATTTTTTTAGTTTGTATTCTTCCTGGTGACTCAAATGGCAGTAGGCAAAGTTTAAGGAAAATTGTACCATTAAAAAGAAAAAAGGCCTGAGAAAATGCTATGCACTGAATATAAGCTTGTACTCACAGTAGGAAACCCAGGACCCCTGCACCCGCACTGGGCATCCTAACCAGTCACTACAACAGACCCAGCCACACACTTGAGCCTTAAACACTATTATTCCTGGCTTTGCAGGGCTCTGGGGAGGTGCTGGTATGGTGGGGGATGGGGGGAGAGAGCAGGGTACACAGTGCTGGGGGGGACAGAGCAGGGCACACAGTGCTGGGGGGAGACAGAGCAGGGCACACAGTGCTAGGGGGACAGAGCAGGGCACACAGTGCTGGGGGGGGGACAGAGCACACGGTGCTGGGGGGGGACAGCAGGGCACACAGTGCTGGGGGGGACAGAGCAGGGCACACAGTGCTAGGGGGGACAGAGCAGGGCACACAGTGCTGGGGGGGACAGAGCAGGGCACACGGTGCTGGGGGGGCCAGAGCAGGGCACACAGTGCTGGGGGGGGACAGAGCAGGGCACACAGTGCTGGGGGGGACAGAGCAGGGCACACAGTGCTGGGGGGACAGAGCAGGGCACACAGTGCTGGGGGGGACAGAGCAGGGCACACAGTGCTGGGGGGACAGAGCAGGGCACACAGTGCTACAGCAGGGCACACAGTGCTGGGGGGGGACAGCAGGGCACACAGTGCTGGGGGCACAGAGCAGGGCACACAGTGCTGGGGGGACACAGCAGGGTACACAGTGCTGGGGGGACAGAGCAGGGCACACAGTGCTGGGGGGGACAGAGCACACGGTGCTGGGGGGGGACAGCAGGGCACACAGTGCTGGGGGGACAGAGCAGGGCACACAGTGCTGGGGGGGACAGAGCAGGGCACACAGTGCTGGGGGGGACAGAGCAGGGCACACGGTGCTGGGGGGGACAGAGCAGGGCACACGGTGCTGGGGGGGACAGAGCAGGGCACACGGTGCTGGGGGGACAGAGCAGGGCACACAGTGCTGGGGGGGACAGAGCAGGGCACACAGTGCTACAGCAGGGCACACAGTGCTGGGGGGGACAGCAGGGCACACAGTGCTGGGGGGACAGAGCAGGGCACACAGTGCTGGGGGGACAGAGCAGGGTACACAGTGCTGGGGGGACAGAGCAGGGCACACAGTGCTGGGGGGGGGGACAGAGCACACGGTGCTGGGGGGGGACAGCAGGGCACACAGTGCTGGGGGGGACAGAGCAGGGCACACAGTGCTAGGGGGGACAGAGCAGGGCACACAGTGCTGGGGGGGACAGAGCAGGGCACACGGTGCTGGGGGGGCCAGAGCAGGGCACACAGTGCTGGGGGGACAGAGCAGGGCACACAGTGCTACAGCAGGGCACACAGTGCTGGGGGGGGGGACAGCAGGGCACACAGTGCTGGGGGGACAGAGCAGGGCACACAGTGCTGGGGGGATAGAGCAGGGTACACAGTGCTGGGGGGACAGAGCAGGGCACACAGTGCTGGGGGGGGACAGAGCAGGGCACACAGTGCTGGGGGGGGGACAGAGCAGGGCACACAGTGCTGGGGGGGGGACAGAGCAGGGCACACAGTGCTGGGGGGGACAGAGCAGGGCACACAGTGCTGGGGGGACAGAGCAGGGTACACAGTGCTGGGGGGGACAGAGCAGGGCACACAGTGCTGGGGGGGGGCCAGAGCAGGGCACACAGTGCTGGGGGGGACAGAGCAGGGCACACAGTGCTGGGGGGACAGAGCAGGGCACACAGTGCTGGGGAGGGACAGAGCAGGGCACACAGTGCTGGGGGGGGACAGCAGGGCACACAGTGCTGGGGGGGGGACAGCAGGGCACACAGTGCTGGGGGGGGACAGCAGGGCATACAGTGCTGGGGGCAGTGAGGACCCATGAGGAGCAAGGAGGGGCAAAGGCAATTCCTGTAAACACAGAAAAGGCACGGACAGGAGTGAGGATGAAATGCTCCTTCCTACTTCTAACCTTTACTGGTTAATGGATAAAGCTGTTGAGCGGCTTTCCTATGTGCTTGGCCATGTCTCCCTGTTTGGAGACTTGTCTATTTGGAAAGCTGTCTATGTTCTGAAATGACCTTTATTATTCATCTATGGGTGTTCTTTGTATGTTTTATTTTTTAATTCATGTGCATGCTCATGTCTGTGTGAGTGTACACGGGTGCCCATGGAGGCCAGGAGAGAGCTCTGGATCCCTGAGAATCAAAATGGGTCCTCTAAAAGATCAAGAAGCAGTGTTCTTAACTGCTGAGCCATTTCTTCAGCCCTATGGTCTTTTCTTTCATATAATTCATCACCTCTTTTTGTCAGCACATGGCACTGAACATGGGTCTCACACGCTATAGGCACCACACCCTAGACTTCTGTACAAATCTATATTCAAGTCCCTTATTGTATACATGATTTGCAAAACTGTTCTGTTCTGTGGGTCAGTCCTTCAGTTTCTTGGTGATGTTTTTAAGACTTTTATGAAGTCTAATTTATCTATCACTACTCTGCTCACTGTGCTTGAAGCCACGTCTGTGAACCCGGCATAAGCTGTGGTTAGCCAGACGTCCCCCTCTACCTGCGCCGCACTGCCTATGCTTCCCAAGGGCAGCTACATACCAGTCTGGAGCCCAACACGGCCATCAGAGACATGAGAACTGTCTCCAGGTCTGTTAGGGCAACCTGCAAAGGCAGCAGGCTACATATACTCCCAAGGAGGCTGCTGTGCACAGCTCTTACCCCAGATCCCCAAGACTGGAGGAACCTGGTCAGCTTAATTGGTTGTAGAAGGTTTTTTTTTTTTCTTTAAAAATTTTTTTATATCTATATTTGTAAGATAATAGTCTGAAATTTCTTTTCTCATGATCTATTCATCTGCTTTTGGTATGAAGGTAAACATTGTCTCAAAGAATGAGTTGAGAAGTGTTTGCTTGATGGAAAGCTCTCAAAATATCAGTTTGGCAGAAATCATCAGAGAAACCATGTGGTATAGGGTTATTTTGAGTAGCTTTTGCATCCTATCCAATCTCTTTATTATACAACTCAAATTTCTTTATTTCTTCTTTTTATGTTAAAGTTTTAATAGCATCCTAGTATAGGACCGCATTAAGGAAAATTCTACTGTACAGAACTCTTAATTTTCCATAGAAAGAAGATCAACATCATCTCCAAGGGGCCCAGAAAATCCTCAGTACTCAGGGGACCTAGACAAAGTACCTTGATTGTGTTCAGACTCCTCATTGGCCACTCGCATCAGGGCGTCTAGCACCAAGGCGTTGTCTAGCCACGTGTACCACTCCTCCAACTCCTGGAGGAAGCTGGCTGTGCCTGTTGACTCTGACACTTTTCTGGTTGCCAGTTTGCAAAGCCGTTCCACAAAGCCAGGGATGCTGAGAAGAGCAGCTGCAGAGAGAGGGAGGGAGAGAAGGAATACACAAAACCGCTTTACCACCCTGAGCCACGAGGGGGACAGCCCCTTTGCTCCTTTGGTCATGGAGCTGTTGAGACAGGGTCTATGAGGCCTAGACTGGCCTTGACTTTCTGATCCTCTGGCTTCTACCTCCCAAGTGCTAGATAAACAGATATATGCTGCCACATCCAGCTAGGAAAGACTCTGCTGTGATAGCAGCTAGAGCTGGCTCAGAGGTTTAAAGAGTTTACTCCTCCAGAGGATCTGGGTTCAATTCCCAGCCCCACACAGTAGTCCTTAACTGTCTGCAACTCCAGTTCCAGGGGATATGACATCCTCTTCTGGCCTCCCTAGGCATCAAACACCCACATGGTACACAGACATACATTCAGGCAAACACCCATATACATAAAATAATAAAAAATAAAAAGTAACCAGGCATGCCTTTAATCTCAGCACTCAGGAGGCAGAGCTGGCACATCTCTATGAATTCAAGGCCAGCCTAATCTACAGAGTGAATTCCAGGACAGCCAGGGCTACATGGTGAAACTGTATTGAACAACCAAAAACAAATAATAACATCAAGCCAAAATAAAATTGCAATGACTTCAGAAATAAGTTCAGGGCTGGAGAGATGGCTCAGTGGTTAAGAGCACCGATTGTTCTTCCGAAGGTCCTGAGTTCAAATCCCAGCAATCACATGGTGGCTCACAACCATCCGTAATGAGATCTGATGTCCTCTGCTGGTGTGTCTGAAAATAGCTACAGTGTACCTACATATAATAAATAAATAAATTAAAAAAAAAAAGTTCAATTTTCAGATGTACAGGGAATCTGACTCTAAGAAGGTATATGCATATATATATATTTATGCTTTTAATATGTGTATTTGAGTTAAAGACTAATTTTTGGTACATTTTTCATTGAGATGATATCCATTCTTATAAACAAAAATATCTGTATTAAAGAGATGGAGAGAGACATCTCAGTTAGTAAAGTGTCTGCCTCACAAGAATGAGGATCTGAATTTGACCCTTAGCACCCATATAAAAAGTTGGCTCTCAGTACCAGTCTAGCCTAACTGGCAAGCCACAGGTCTGTCTTAGTGAGGACTTCTATTTCTGTGATTAAATAGTCCATAACTGACAAAGTCAGGACAGGAACTTGAGCAAGGTAGGAACCTGGAGGCAGGAACTGAAGCAGAGATGATGGAAGAGTGCTTGTACCAGATAGCCATCTTTCTTACACTATCCAGAACTTCAGGCCCAGAGGTAGAACCCTCCACATTGTTCTGAGCCCTTCTCAGTAACTTAGCAATTAAGAAAACGTCCCCACAGACTTGCCTACAGGCAATATGACAGAGGTATTTTCTCAATTAAGGCTCCTCTTCTCATGTGACCCCTGCTATGTGATATTTACAAAAAAAAAAAAAAAAAAAAAACAGACAAGGTCCCAGATGAAAGATTTTACCTCAAAAATCAAGGTGGACAGCTACTGAGGAACCATAGCTGAGGATGCCATCTGGCAACCCCCAACACATATGCACACGTACAGACACATGAACACACGCACATCTGTATAAAGACTCAATGATGAATATTCTTGTAATGGTACAAATACAGAGATCATTAAATGTCTATCAACAGCAAACTGAGCATATATAGAAGGTAACAAACCCTAAAATGATGACACGTGTGTTTATATAAGTCCTCAACAAAGTTGTTTAAGGATAAAAATATAAACTGTCAAACAATATTGGCTTAGACTCATTTCTTACTCAAAACTGCAAAGAGCAGGAGCAGGCCAGGCCCTGTGCTCAGTCTCAGGGCCAGAACAGAACAGAACAGAACCACATCCCTGAGTACATAGAGTGGCTACTCTTTCACTTATGAACAAGATAGAATATAAATACTTCTTCAAAAACTGGGTGGACTGAGAGACGGCTTGGTGATTAAGAATGTCTGCTGTTTTTCAGAGAACTCAAGCTCAGTGCCTCGCACCTACATGGAAGGCCTGAAGACTCCATACTTGCAGTGCAGGACTTGGAGCTGAGAGGAAGTCCTCCTTCATGCAGTGCAGTGCAGAAGTCCCAGGCGGTGCTATTCAAGTGAGTGGCAGGCTAAGAGCTGGGTAAACGAATTCTTTCTTTCTTTTTTTTTTCTCGAGACAGGGTTTCTCTGTGTAGCCCTGGCTATCCTGAAACTCACTCTGTAAACCAGGCTGGCCTCGAACTCAGAGATCCGCCTGCCTCTGCCTCCCAGAGTGCTGGGATTACAGGCGTGCGCCACCACCGCCCGGCTAACAGGAGTGGAGCTGTTCCACAAGGAGTTCTCGGCTTGGGACTGTAGCCTGAGTAGGTCATAGACCGCAGTGGGGAAGCCACTGCTGCTGCTTTACCTCGTGGACAGGATGTGCTATCCAATGCTGCTGTCTTTTGAAGCTCCCCTCTGCAGGAGGCATGGTAACTGCAGATTCGTAACTAGGGCAAGTGCTGGGATAAACAATGCCTGGGTGTAATGCCATCAACTGGCATCCACGTCACACCCTTCAAGGCTCAGGAACACAAAAGAGGGGCAGAGAGAAGGGAGGAGTGAGAGGGAGGAGTGGAGGAAATAGACTGCTATCTGTGACGCACAACACTGCTGCTGTATTCTGTTTTCTAGAGTGAGACTTGCACGGTCTGCCATCGGTGTGCCATGGGTGTGGAGAGAATCCATGCGCTCCATGCTTCTTCAGGACCAACAGGCAGACAGCAGTAGCAAAGGAGGAGGAGTTCAACAGCTCTCACCCCTACCTGACTATCTATAGGCATGGTCACTGGAGAGAGGGGAATATTTTCTTAGTGGTGTAACCAATTAGGTAAGAGGCCAAGGCTCTTGAAAATAAACCCTCTTCTAGGATCCTGTAAGAACAAAACAAATGGGGCCGGAGAGATGGTTCAGTGGTTAAGAGCACAGACTGCTCTTCCAGGGGTCCTGAGTTCAATTCCCAGCACCCACACGGTGGCTCACAACCATCAAAATGGGATCTGATGCCCTTTTCTAGTGTACTGTAGTGTCTGAAGACAGCTACAGTATACTTATATAAAATAAATAAATCTAAAAAAGAAAAAGAAAAAACAAATGAAACACTAATAAAATAAAATTTCTCTCTCTTTCTCTCTTTCACACACACACACACACACACACACGTGCGCACACACACACACACATACACATGCACAAACAACAAACACACAGTAAGGGATCTGATGGAGTGAGAGGAGAACAAGAGAGCAATGAAGGCTGGCTCTCTGTGATAAACACATCCTGCACACACATGAAAATGGCATGATGAGCCTTGCATGGTGCCACACACCTTGAATCCCAGCACGTGGGAGGCAAAAGCAGGTGCACCTTTCTGTAAGTTGGAGGGATAGCCTGGTGTACCTATTAAGTTTCATTTAGCCAGTCAGGGAAACACAAACCAAAACCAAAACCCCACTTTAAATAGTTATCATGAGGCCAGCGGTGGTGGTCCACGCCTTTAACCCTAGCATTTGGGAGGCAGAGGCAGGCGGATTTCTGAGTTCAAGGCCAGCCTGGTCTACAAAGTGAGTTCCAGGACAGTCAGGGCTATACAGAGAAACCTGTCTCGGGAAAAAAATAGTTATAATGAAATTCATTATTTCATATAATCAATATATGTTAATATAAGAAAACTGAAAAAAGTACTGAGTATGGTAGCATAGGAGGACCCCACATGAGAACAGCCCAGGATACAGAACAGAAAACTTGCCTCAAAACAGAGGAAAACCTATCATCTTCAGTCTCTAACATTTTTGTAATAAATATTTACTAGTAGGAAGAAAAAGGATGAGCATTTCCTTTAAGGTAATTTCCCCCCATCCCACCATGAGGAAAGTGTATGGTACCTCTCAAGGGAGACTGATCACAGGGAAGGGAACAAACACACTGTGTATCTGCTGGTCCCTTTATACTGTTTAGTAAATAACAACAAAAACCTCTTTTTTTTAAAACAAAAAAATTACCTTTTCTCTCTCTCTCTCTGTCTCTCTCTCTCTCTGTCTCTCTCTCTCTCTCTCTTTCTCTTCTGAGGCAGGGTATCCTATATCCCAGGTTGCCTTGAACTCGCTTTGTATCTGAGGCTGACCTTGACTTTCTTGGGTCCTCCAATCTTTCTCTCCTAAGTTCTGCTATCAGTCCAGTTTATACAGCACTAGGGAATAACCTAAGGTATGTGAAGCAAGCACCCTACCAACCGAGGTCTATCTCTAGCCCAGGTGTTACTCATACTCAAAAAAAAAAAAAAAGAAAAAAAAAATCAAATAATACTTGAAAATCTTCTCCAAGCTGTTTTTTTCTTTTGCTCTTCTTGCAGAATATATATATTTATTATTTTAATGATGTACACATGGTGCACGCATGTGGGTATAGGTGACTGTAAAGGTTAGAGGTGTCAGGTTCCTCTGGAGCTGGAGTTACAGGCCGTTGTGAGCTGCCTGATACAGGTGCTGGGAACCAAAATCTAAAACCTTGAGTCCTCTGCAAAAGCAGTATGAGCTCTTAACCACTAAGCCATAAGCATCTAATCTTTTTAAGTTACATTTATTTACGGGTAGTGGTGGTGGTAGCATGCCACAGCAGGCTTGTGCAGGTCGGAGAGCAACCTGTAATAGCTGGTCATCTCCTGCCGTGTGGGTCCGAGGGACTGGACTCTGGTCACCATGGCGGCACGAGCCTTTACTCAGCCATCTTGCCAACTACACAAGAAGGCAAGCGAGCCGAGCAACTTTAATAATTTTTTTCAACACCCCAAATCAAAGAAAAGTGGCCTTAGAATTATGAATTAGCCAAAAACCCACTTAGCTAGAGTATCTCAGTCCCGAGGATGATGGGTAATGCTATTTCACCTAAGATACACGAACCCAGTCAAACGGCTACAAAACAAAGTACTATTTAGAGAGCACTGTGAGGATGCTACCTTGGGATGATAATGGTTTTCTATTGCACTTTCATTGTTTTAATACGGTGTTGCTTTTGTCTCAATAGCTTGGTTTATAGCTGTTAATCTTCAATCACTAACTTTAAAGACATATAAGTGATTTAACTGAGTCATCTATACCCTTCCACCCAGCTGGAAGCACAACACTTCATCAACTTAACAGTTGGTGAAGCACAGCAGCACAGGCCTAAAATCTCAGCTACTGGGGTTGGAGAGATGGCTCAGCAGTTAAGAGCACTGGCTGCTTTCCAGAGAGGACCAATGTTCAATTCCCAGGATCCAGATGGTGGTTCATAACCATGTGAAACTCCAGTCTCAAATAATGTGGTCCTCTGCAGGTATCAGGCACACAATGGTTCACAGATATACATGTAAGGCAAAATTCACACATACATACAATAAAATAAAAAATAAAAATAAAAAAAAATCTCAGATACTAAGGAGACTGAATTGGGGGGCCAGCCTAGACTTCAAGGCTACCCTGAGCAACCGTAAAGAGACCTTTTCTCAAAAGGGCGGGAGACTGCTCATTCATCATATGCTTGCACACAAGACACCGAGTTCAATTCCTTACACCACTAAAAAGAAAGATATTGGAGATTAGAATAGTCTAACTTTTTAAAAAGTAACTCAAATGCAGTGTTCTAAACCAAACAGCCTAAGAAGCATACAGTACGAAGTTACAGCCACTTCCAAGCAGGTGACAGTTCACTGTACCCTTGAGTTTCTTTATGTAAGCATGCAAGCAAGCAAACGTGGAGTCCTGTTCACCTTCCCTATCTTGTAGTACGGGACTAGTCTACAGAGTCTCTCTCATTTTCGTTATGTGGACATCCATTGTGTATGTGGCCTCACTGTGGAGCACTTGGGTTCTTCATGGTCCTTTGCCATCAAAATACTGCAATTACAAATGTGGTATGCACCATGTCTATAAGGAACTTAGGGAGCCAGAGAGATGCCTCAGTGGTTAAGAGCACTGGCTGCTCTTCCAGAGGTTCTGAGTTCAATTCCCGGCAACCACATGGTGGCTCACAACTATCTGTAATGGGGTCTAATGCCATCTTCTGGTGAAGACAGCTACAGTATACTCATATAAAATAAACACATAAATCTTTAAAAAAAAAAAAAACTTAGAAGGCTAAAACACATGCATTTGTAATTCTGATTATACACTGGGTTTTTGAACTTCTAGACTCATTAAAAAACCTGATTAGAGCTAATGAACTTTGTCTGGAAACATAAAAAGAATTTAATGTATAAACATATAACATTTACATCCTGACTGAATATACATGCTAAAATTCATGTGGTTTAACCAGAGAGCACACATGGGCTGCGCTCTCTCTCTCTCTCTCTCTCTCTCTCTCTCTCATATACGCAGCAGATGTGCAGCTTGGTCTTCATGTGGGTACCTAACAACTGGCGTGGGGCTGCCCCAGAAGCCACTGCCTGTATATAGAATATATTCTTCTAGCTGTGCTGCTTTGTCTGGCCTCAGTGGAAAAGGATGTACCTACCCTCACTGACTTAAGGAGTAAGCCGGTGGGGTGGGGTGGGGTGGGGGCTGGATACCTGCCCCCCCTCCACTCAGGGAAGAAGGGGAGGGAGGACAGAGAAAGAATTATGGAGGAGGTGACTGGGAGGGGGCAGCGAGGAGGATCTAATGTGAATAAGTACAATAATAACGATAATGATAATAATAAGCAGCGTCGGGGCTTTACTAGGAGCCTCAGCTACCCTCTGGGGTGCTGAGAGCTCTGTACCTTGGTTGATCTCAGCTGCAGAAGGCCCCAAACTCAAGCTCTTCTTCTGCTGAGCATTTTTGGCAAGAAGCGTGTGTTTGTCGTCATTCCCCGTGTCCATCTCTGAAATGGTGACAGCCAGGATCCTGCAGAAGTTAGCAAGCTGCTGCTGATCGAAGCTGGACACTAAGGAGCTCAGGTTGGGGACTTCATCTAGACGGATCATTTCCTACAGAAGACACAAAGAAGCAGTCCCCATACTTGATCCCTCAAGAAGTTGTGCATGCTCTCCTGCACCCTTCCTGTGGGCTCAGATCCCAGTTCTGCAGACCTCAGTCAGGTTCTGGAATCTCTCCTCTTCCTTGCTAGTAACAGACTAGAACTCCCCATCTCAGAGAGTGCGGAGGTTCCACTTACTGTAACTGCAGGCATACCTGTTCTCACTGCCTTACCTTTGTCCTGGCAGCACATTTTGCCCTCTTTAAAAAAAAAAAAATTATCATTCAAGCTTTATAAATTACAAATCACTATTCCCCCACAGGTTTTTTGAGATAAGGTCTATGTAGCTCAGACTAGATGACTGAGGATTCCCTTGAGTTTCTGAGTCTTCTGCTTCCCCCTTTTGAGTGCCAGGTTAAAGACATGCACCACTATGCACACAGTTGATGGGTGCAGGGGATCAAGCCCGGAGCTTTGCACAGGCCAGGCAAGCTCTCTTCTAGTTGAGCTTCGGTCCCTATTCCTAGATTAATTTTTCAAAAAGAAATAAAACTTTTCATGGTCAAAGACCTCTGTGAAGTCCTACAGTTACAGTCTCCCCTCTCCTTCCAGAAGTAGCCATTATTTTGAACTCATGTCTGCCTACTCTTCCCAGGTATTGTTCAGTCCTCATAAATACCTCTGTTAACCTCAGGAGCAGGGTTGGGCATGTGATGTGAATATAGAGACCTTCCTTGTGACTCCACACTGAGATTTTTACAGAACTCTGACAAGCAGCCCTAGTTCAATTCCCTTTCGTCGCTTTACCGCATGGTGTTTTGCTCACTCTGTGCACTTGGGTGAACAGTAATGTCCACTGCAGTTGCACTGAACGTCTGTCAGGTACTCCTTGTGTACATGTACACAGTATAGAACTTCTCTTCCTGGCTTTTGTTTTGTTTTTGTTTTTTGGATTTGGTTTTTTCGAAATAGGGTTTCTCTGTGTAGCCCTGGCTGTCCTGGAACTCACTCTATAGACCAGGCTGGCCTCGAACTCAGAGATCGGCCTGCCTCTGCCTCCCAGAGTGCTGGGATTACAGGCGTGTGCCAACACCACCTGGCTCTCTTCCTGGCTTTATCAGTTGTAATGTTTACTATAACTTTTAACAGATGTTCTCTAGCAAGTAGAGGCCTTTTCCTTCTACTCTGATCTGTATGATCTCAGTCTCATAACAGGGTCACACACGGAGAGCGAAGACCAAGCCTGCAGAGAGCCTTAGGAAATTAGGGGTACCCAACTGGAAGGTAGCTCTCCTAAGATTCCTTAGTAACTCGGGGGAGAAAGACATAAAAGGACCGAGTTTCATGCCACCCAGTCGCTCTTCACGGCTCTCCTCACACTCCATGTTGCTATTTGCCATGAGGTGACACAGCCACTCAGGCTATGCTGTGTGAACTTTGAGGCTCAGAACTACAAGCCAAATAAACTTCCTGAGGGGGTCCATGTCAGGTGTTTTTTACTAATATAACCTGACTGATGATTTATTTAAAAAAAAAAAAAGCTTTTATTATTTTTTTTCTTTTTTTTCACCGTTTCTTTCTAGCCTGGTCTCCATCTACCTTGTTTATTGAAGCATGAGCTTGCCCAGGATCCATCTATGCCTTCTGAGGCAGGATTAAACCTGGGCCACCCAGACCACTTGGTTTTTATGTGAGTGCTGGGGATCCACACTCCAGTCCTCACACTTACGGCAAGCACGCTATCCCCCAAGCCATTTCCCTGCCCCCTAGTGTTTTCACATTCTCTAGGGTATTTTTCTAGTCAGGTGTGGTGACGCATGCTCTTAATCGCAGCATTCAGAAGGCAGAGGCAGGCAGATATCTGGTCTACAGTCAGCTCCATGATAGCCTACATGGAGAAACCTAGTCTCTAAAAACAAGCAAACAAACAAAAACAAAAAGCCAAAAAACGTTTTTTCTAATTACACTTTATATAATTATGTGCGCATGTAAATATATATATATGTAGTTGGGAGTACATGTGTGTATATGAATTGTGCATGTGGTTGGTTCTGTATGTGTGTATGTATGTGGTGTGTATAAGTGTGTATGTGTAGGAGGTAAGCGTGTATTATGTATGTGTGTATGCCATGTTTGTGTATATTTTGGTGGGTGTGTGCCATAGCTCAAAAGGAGGTCAGAGGACAACGTGCAGGTGTTGGTTCTCTCCTCCTCCCATGTCTCCCAGAGACTGAGCTCCGGTTCTCAGGCGTGCTGGCAGGCAGGTGCCTACCTGTAGGCCCTCTCTGGCTGCATGCTTTCGTTTCTGAGATCATTTACCTCCAAGTATGCCGAGGCACAGGTCATATAGAGCACACTTGCGGTCAAGCACCGAGGTCACCCTTGGGGCAGTGCTGCACACAGCACGTGCACATTCAGTCTTCCCACTCCACAGTCCTGGAGATCTGCTCTCCACACACGGAGTAAGATCTGCATGTCCTGACTTTCAATGAAGCCAAACACTGATTCATGGCTCATGTGCTTCTCCCTGGTGAGCCGCCTGTCCATAGCACTGCTCCCTTGTTAATCAGGCTGTATCTTTTTCAGGCTCAATTGTAGGACTGTTTGATGAATTCTCAATATTAATCCTCTGTTTGCTGCATGAATTGTAGGTACCTTTTCCACTTTAGTTATACATGTTACATCAAGGCACCTACAAAGTGTGGTCAACCTATCACCTATCTGGGTAACAGAGACAGGAATGAGAAGGCATGAGGGACCAGGTAGGCAAAAGTTTTTTTGGAGGGAGCAATTGCTGTCTCCTACTGAGCCTGCCAGGGAGCATGGGGCTCCTGCACTGACAGCTACTCTCACACACTGGACTGGGCACATGATTCTCAGGAAATAACAAAGACATTTTATCAAAGCACAAAGGGACTGTCTGGGGACTGGACACATTGGGAATATGTTCCCACAGATAATGGGACACTTGTGATGCTTCTGCCTGGGTAACAACAGGCGAGGCCTAAGTGAAAGCTAGGTAACAGTGTGTGGGGGACTCTGCTTTCTGCAACAGCCACCTCCAGGAAACTATGTAGCAAGGACAAGAAATCTGCCAATCAGCAATCAACAGGGAGGCATGGCGAGGAGTGTGAAAGTGAACTCAAGGCCCTAACAAGCTTCTGTCATAACTTTACCGTAGTGTATATGGGTGTGTTTTTAGAAGTATGTGAGTTTCTGAAGAGAAAACTTTAATGTTTTCATCTTTTTGTTGCTATTTTTTGAGACAAAGTCTCACTCTTACCCCGATAACTTTAAACATGTGATGAGCTACTGAGTAAGTGTCATGGCGGCGCACACCTTTATTCCTAGCACTCAGGAGGCAGAGGCAGGTGGATCTCTTGAGTTCGAGGCCAGCTTGGTCACACCCAGGGCTACACAGAGAAACCCTGTCTTGTAAAACAACAACAAAACAAACAAAACAGAAAGGAAAAAGAATGGCAGGATTTCAGAGCTTATGATATCTTGCAATTAACCAACCTGAGCTGAAGGCTGGTAAGAGAATATAAGGGTAGATTAAATAAGCAAAGGCTAAGTAGTACCACTAGAGGGAACACACACTAGGAAATAAAGTTCAAGCACAGATTGGTGAGCAGTCACCAGTACATATAACAGCAAAAGCATGTGAAACACAACTTGTTCACTATAGTAAGGAGCAATTTTATCTTAGCAAGGAATGCTAAAAATGACACTAATTCCCCACATCAATGCAAAGTTTATGTTTCTTCATACCCTTTGACTTAATTTATATGTACTTATGTTCCTTAGCCATGAAAACCCACCGGTGTAAAGAGCACAACCTAACTTTATATCTCAACCTCCCACCTATCTAAGAACAAAGAACTTAACACTAGGGCATGGAAGAGCTTCTTTGAAAGGAGTCTTGTCTAATTAACCAGGCTCAACAATCCAGTACCCACAACACCTCCCACAGCAGAACACAGCTCACCTTCTTAACACCCAAAATGTCTTCGATGAGAGTTGCTGTTTGTAAGAATGTCTTCTTACTTGTCATCAGTGTGAACAGAAAAATCACAAAATCATTCTTTTCTGCCAAACGCTTCGTTACTCCTTCCGTCTGTCACAGGGAGCAGGGAGAAAAGGCAGAATAGCTTATGACCATAACACAAAACACTATCCCAGATGCAGAAAGTAATCTCATCTTGAAAAACTAGAATGAGCCAACAAATCTAGGAAGTCACGTGTACTGTGGCGAATATGTGTAAAACGACTCCTGGCCTTCAGACCAATTAACAGGGAACCCAATTTGGAGCTAGGAATGAGAAAAAAAAGCAGGAAGCAATGAACAGCTTCAGATGGCTTAAAATCTAAGGCCCTAATAGCTCCACTTAGAGACTCAAGTGGTATCATCCACACAGAAGCCCACCTAGAGCACAAGCAGTAGTGTGAGGTGATGCTTCCTTCCTAAGAGAGCCGTGCAAGGCTTCTGCAGGCCAGCCTTGACCCCAACACGCCGTCTCAAGCATGACCACTGAGGGTAGAACTGAGGTCTGACTCCATCTAGGTGACCCTGACAAATTACTTCTCACCCCTCGACCTCCATGGCTTCACCTGTGCACAGTTATCTCCTAAGTCTGGGAGGATTCCAGCGAGGGAGTGCAGTAAGCCCCACCTGTACAGAAACCCTCGCTCATTTAGCCACTATCCTTGACCAAAGTGATCTGGGAGTAACCAACAGGCTTTAAGTTTCCGTTGCTGTCAACTGACTCGTGTGACTGACACTAATGGTCCTTCAAATGGGTGAACAGTATCTGCCAGACACAATCTTTCAGAGACTTACCTAGGATCAAGTCAGGCTGGATGGCTCAAGGTTAACATTACTGCCAATGGAGGAGGGTTTCCTACCTCTACCACTTGGAGGTACACTGCCCACAAAGTCCCTATCTGACAGCAGCATTTAGAACACAGGAAAAGGATGAGTGTCTGCTGGCAGACACATATTGATCAAGTATGCTTTGCCTACATTATGGGATATGCCATCAGAAAAATAATGTAGATATTCTTTTTGCCTTTTGTAGAATAAAAAGGCTTGTTATGAAATGCTTCAACACAAAACAGCATACAGAAGTCAAACTATTTGTAGCAGATTGCTGGTAGCTGTTTAATCTGGCTAATGGGATCACATGTGATTTACACTGTTTTCTTTAGTGGAGAATATGCTTTGGGGCCAGCAAGGCGATTCGTAAAGGCACTTGCCACCAGACTCACCCCAATTTGATCCTTGGACCCACAAGGTGAAAGGAGAAAAGTGCCCCCCCTCAACAAGTTGATCTCCAACTTAAAAACACAAACACACGCACGCACGCACGCACGCACACACTTTGTTAAAGATGGGAACAGGCAAGCCTACCAATTCATTCATCCAGATGATTCTCCTCCTCAGTGAAAGCACCCTAGCCCACTCTAAACACTTGCACTTCTCCTCCTCTGAAGCCTCCCAGCACCTGGTCTACTCCTGTCTACATTCTTCACCATACGTGACCCTCCAGCGCTGCCGTGTAACAGAGGTACTCTATTATTTACCATCACACCTCTGCTATCTACAATAAACCTACAACATGGATGGTATTTAAAGACTAGAATAAAAAACCAGGATAATGGAGGAAATAAAAGAACTTGCTGGCAAATAACCTCTAAAGTCAGGTTCAAGAGTTTGGCTTTTAAACCAGTGAGTGGGTATCCAAACAAAGAGAACTCTGTAATCAATGGGATAAATATGTCAAATTTAATTTTCAGAATGAAGGGATTGAATAAAATGTGCTGAGTGTCTCACTGGGCTAGAACTCAACAAGTAATCTAGGCTGGCCTGCCAGCAGGCCTGGTACCCTCTACCTCTGCCTCCGTGCACTGCGATTATGGGCATGCAGCAGCACATGCGCTTTGTTACTTGGGATCAGATGGGATCCTTGCGCTTGCATGGAGAGTTACCACAGGGGCCATCTCTGCCGTCATCCTTTTAAAATAAAAAGACTGACCTGTTTACTAGAATGTCTCTGATCATTAGTAAGTCACAATGTAAGAACACCCTGAGAGGGGGACTTGACGACTATGGAGTCACTCTGGTCTGTGCTGTCTTACTGAACTTTAGCTGCAAAGATAGTTGAACACTCTTGACAAACCTTTTGCCCTAATATCTTCCTGTGTTTTTCTGTGTTACTGAGCTGTAATGGCAAACTGAGACACATTCTAGCTGTGAGTCTCACACTAGATTCTGAAAATGTGGTACAAAAAAAGTAGAATATCTTAAAAATTGTATTGATTAGAGTGATAATATTCTTAACTAGATATGTTAAATATATTGTCAAAATAATTATTTTTCCTGTTTTAAAAAAAGTGGCTCTAAGGAAATATACAATAATAACTGACAACGCCTGAGTTGTAATCTACAGACAAGCTCCACAGATGCCGATGTGCGCGGATGCTCCAACAGCTGGCTCTCTGGGCGGCCACTGAGAAGCATCTTACCATCTGCGTTTTCTATCAGGCCGGTTGCTGGGGCTTATGTGCCTGCACACCTTCTTTATCCGCTCCTTTCTTATCTACGTCTCATCCTGTGGTCTTAGCAGCACTCACCTGAAGCCTTCTTTAGAAAGAGGTAAGGAGCAGAGTTAAACATTCCTTTTGCTTCTGTGATGGGTACAGTAGCACTTAGCATGTTCTGCTGTGTTCTGTGACAAGTAAGCGTACCATCCGTGTTGTTTTTAAAACCCAACTTTTACACACTGTTTACAAGTGCATTCACTGTGATCTCACTTAGCTCTCCCAACAAGCCTGTGCTATCTATCGGTTTGGTCACACACTGTGGACCAGGCTCATGGGGCTGTAACCAAACGCCCGGGCACAAAATCAACTTCCAACAGAGCTCCGTGCTTCCTTTCTGAATTTACTTCCTGTATCCACCACTCTTCTTGGAGCAGGGTTTGTGGCTTTTGTTTTCCACTAAGGAAAATGAAGGAAGGTTATCTTAAAGGACATGGCCGCTCTGCCAACACTTGTCACCTTTCACCTCTGCTTGGACACCTGTGTATGGGGGCGCTGGCAACAGGGTTTGGGGCCTGTTGAAGTAGCTTTGGGTCTTACTAAGTGCTACAAAATTATGCCTCTCCATTATTTCTACCTGCAGCTCGTGATTCTCAGGCACACAGAAAATAAGGCCAATCAATTCCCTAAAATATCTGAAGACAGGTCTCATGTCTGCCACCCACTCAAACACTGCGCTCTGACCACTGAAGATAGGAGCTAACTGGGCCGCAATGGGAGGAGTACTCACACAGACACAGGTATTATACAGGATGCTCAAGCAGTCCTTCGACATCTCATCACTTACTGAAAGGCAAGGAGGAACATTATTTCTCTCATAGAAAACACAGTGTAACTGACATTAGCACACTCTGGAACATAAGGAATGTTCTAGCCGGGCATGTCTTGTGTGCCTTCAGTCCCAGCTCTAGGGAGGCAGGTACTGCACAGGCTTAGACTGTGTGGCTGTAAGCGAACACAGCAGCCCTCACTATCCTGCAGTGCCACAGAAAAGGACTTAAGGGCTGCTTTCAGAAGCAGAACTACTAGAATCCAGAGTCAGAACCCTGACCCCCCTCATGAGCTCCCACTGAAGCCTCTGCCAGCTGAAAACCAGGGCATCGCCTCAGCCTCCAACTCGCCGACTGGGGGCTGAGGTTTGTGGTTACGATTATTTATATTAGGAAAGTGGCTTCTGTCTGATATACTGTCAATCCCAATAAAGAAAGATCTCACTATTTATGTCAGAACAAGACAATACAAAAAAGTAACTTAATTTTATGTTCCCGCAAACCCAGAGCTGAATGACCCTGAGTGTGAGCCATGGAGGAGTGCTCTATCTGGCGGAGCACTTATCTGTAAACAGTGTCCAATCTCCTTCCTCCTCACGGCCCTAAACTCTAGCATCTGCATCTCCCTCGAGATCCCAATGAGCAGCCTGTCAGACAGATGGGCTACTCGTACTTTTAACTATGAGGTATGTGCTGTCCCTCATGACTACCTCTCAACTTATTTTACCTTGCTTATTCATTTAATGATTTCAGAGTACGGTGGATCAAAATTACTTCATAACTTTCAATTTTCCACTTCATACTTCTCAACTTTCAATTTCCAAAGGGAGTTAGACTAATGTATTTATCAAGAATTTGTTCACTACTCATTTTTAATGCAGAGTTGCAAGCAAAAGAGAAGTCCTACTCCTCATGGTATCCTGTTGATATAGGTGCAAATTTAAAATGTATATATACCTTTACGGTAACATTTTTAAAAATTAAATATTGAAACCTAAAAAAGAGTGACTGTCACACATGTAAGTTATAAAGATAATAGAACAAATACATCCGCTTAAAAATCACGTATTATGCAAACACTAGCTTTTTACCATACATGACTCTGGCCATGAATGGACTTGTGTTTTCATTGATTTATCTATCTCCTAGAGACAGGGTCTTATGTAGCGCCTGGTGTCCTGGAACATACTACGTAGACGTGTCAGAGCTGGTATAGAGGAGCTGTCCCTCCACACCCAACATGACTAAGCTGTGTATCAGGGCAGGACTCTCCTTTATAAGGACGGACTGTCCAAACAACATGCTTCCTAGGTATCCTCTGCCTTCTCAGATACCTACACAGGTAACATAAAAACCTCCCAAGAAAACGAGAAGTCAAGTGATTGTTAGAAAATACAGAGATGCAACTCATGTAAACCAGAGGCCTTCAGCTTTTTCTTAAAGATAGCAAATCTTTCTTTCTAACAAATGTACAATTAATAGTACATTGTTTAGCTGGGATAGACAGAGTAACTTATAGCTAACTGAAAGACATGTTCTTATATCTCAAAAAAGAGCAGCTTCTCCCAGTGGCCACCACACTGGCGCGCTGGGATGGAGGCCGGCGTCCAACAAGCGTACTTACTTTTCAGTTTCTGCCCCCGGATAGAGATGGTAGGCCTCATAAGAACTTCTACAAGAAGCTGAAAACAAAAATAAATAAATAAATAAATAAATAAATAAATAAATGTTTTAATTAATTGATTGATTGATTAATTAATTAATTAAAAGCCCAGCTCACAAACCATTGTTACTATGAATACATGTGGTCCAGTCTAAAGAGCTGTCACAAATCCTCTTGTTCTAAGTAAGGTTCAATAGAAGCAGCAGTCTGGCCAGAGTTAAGAACCTTTGAAGGCCAGAAGAGGGCCCTGGGTCCTCTGGAACTGGAGTTACAGAAGCTGTGATTTACCATTTGGGTGCTAACCACAGAATCTGAATCCTTCAAATACTCTTTACCTCTGAGAGTCTCTCCACCTCTTAAGAATTTTTATAACAAGGGTTTTAATTATTGAATAAAATTGCTTTCTATTTCAGTATTTTTGTTGTCTTTGAGACACATCTAGATGAATAGCCCAGGCTAGCTTCCAACTCATGATCCTTCACCTTCCCAAGCACTGGGATTACAAATGGTCACCTCTAGCCTACTTTCCACTTAAATACACTGAAATATTTTATTTTATTTTATTTTATTTTATTTTATTTTATTGGATTTGGTTTTTACGAGACAGGGTTTCTCTGTATAGCCCTGGCTGTCCTGGAACTCACTTTGTAGACCAGGCTTTATGCCGGGCAGTAGGGTGGTGCACACCTTTAATCCCAGCACTTGGGAGGCAGAGACAGGCGGATTTCTGGGTTCGAGGCTGAGCTACAGAGTAAGTTCCAGGACAGCTAGGGCTATACAGAGAAACTCTGTCTCTAAAAATCGAGAGAGAGAGAGAGAGAGAGAGAGAGAGAGAGAGCAAGTGAACTTTAACCTCAGTTATCCAATCTTTGTATGTTTAGAAGGTTAAGGATTTGACTGAAGTTCTGACTGGATCTGTCTGAAAGGCAGGATGAAGCAAAGTCATCTAGAATCATCATGTTGGGGATTGGTTCTAATGCTTTGTCTTATTTTGGCTCCCAAAAAGCCACGCTTCCAGACTTGAGGGTCCCTGCCCCGAGCTGGCTTTGATTGATAATAAAGAATTGCTGTAGAGCCATTGGCTGGGCAGGGAGGCAGGGCTTTTAGATTGTGCGGGCAAGAGACTGGGAGAGAGGGGAAAGGGAATGAGGCCCTATGTGTGTGTGTTGGGGGGGAGGGCTCCCCAGAAGGTTATGAGGTAACAGAGATGAAATATAGAGTTTAGAAGGTGTTAAGCCTGGGAAACGTATGCTAGCCACGGGGAGGATTAGAAGTGCCCAACCACTGACCTAGTCAAGACATCAAAATTAAGCTTGTGCTCATGTGAAAAGCAACCCGACAGGCGCATAAAGCAGTTTAACTAATTCATCGTTACAAAATGTGGATTTTCGTTTTTTTTGTTTTGTTTTCTTTTTTTATATTGGCTTAGTAAAGATTTAAGATATAGAGCAGAAATGGCTTCTAGGTGTCGGTGTGTTCTACTTCTTTATTTGAGCAGTAACACAAAACTATTTTGTAGAAATTATCAGTGTGCTCTCCTGTATCAAGACCAGGCGTATATAACAAAATCCTAAAACACAAACATACACTGGGGGCAAACAGATGGCCAAGCAATTAAGATATGCCCAGCTCTGGCACAGGACCCAGCTGGATTCTTAGCACCCACATGGCAGCTCACACACATCTACAACTCCAGTTCTGGGGTCTTCCACCCTCTTCTGGCCTCTGCAGGCCAAGTGTACACACATGGGGCACATGGGTCCTCTGGAAGAGCAGCCAGTGCTCTTAACTACTGAGATTTCTCTCCAGCTCAAAAGAAATAATTTTTAAAAATACACACACATATATAGCATGTCTGTGATGTTTTAGGTAAAAAGATACTTTTGTAATTGTTCATGGAATTTAATTTGATAAAAGTTTGGTATAAGCTGCAGATTAATAAATGAAAGAAACATATTTTTTGACTTTAAAAGTCTATAGAAAGTTCTTTGGCAATTTTGTAATTAAAAAAAAAAAGATATGAAAATACTAAATGTTTAACTGGAGACTAAACAAATAAACTATGGTATAATTACACCAGGAAATACTAACTAGATTATTTAAAATATGGAATATTTAGGTGTGCATGGGAAAAAAGCAAAGTAGAAGAGGGCATACCGGACCTATGACCTGACGGGGCATGTGAGGAGAACAGACATGAAGCTGGGATGGAGAGCAGTTCCATATGCACACGCAGCTAATCCAAGATCATCTCTGGTGCACACAAGACACTAGTGATCACAGCAGCTTCCAAGGAAGACACTGGGACACCTTTCACTTTGTACGTTTTAGCACTTCAAATAAATTCTTTCAAATTTATTTTGAAATACTACAGTACTTCAACCTAAGAGAGTGCCATTGATCTCAAAGTTAAGATCCAGATCAGAAAAATGCCAACAGGGTAAGGTACAAGCCACCATGCTGATGACCTAAGTTGAATCCACAGAACTCACATCATGGAAGAACCAAACCACAAGAGGTACACACACACACACACAAATGTAGAATAAATTTTATAAATTAAAAGTTAAGCTGGTGGTGGTGACATATCTTTAATCTCAGCTCTTGGTAGGTAGAGGCAGATAGACCCCTGTGAGTTAGAGGCCAGCCTGGTCTACAGAGAGAGATCCAGGACAGCCAGAGTACAACAGTGAGACCATGACTCAAAAATACAAAACAATAAGGTTCTTTTTTTTTTTAAGTTAAAATATTTGAAATATTTGCTACAAAATCTGAAATTCTTGCCTCTTGTTTTAAATTCTTAACGACTTAAGTATTAATAGCATTAAACATCTACTTACATCAACACCTCCAAATAAGTCAAAAATATATGTATTTGGATACGTAGCTTCTTGAGTAAATTTCCTGTCTTCAGTTACAAACGCCATAGCCTCCATAGAGAGAAGAGGAGAGATCTCCTGGTTCACAAAAGCAAACAGATTCCATTTAGGATTTAATAGAAAGACACTAAAACATCACTATAATATGCATTTTAGTGACAAACCAACCCCCCAACCCCCCACCCCAGAACACAAGGCTAGCCCTCAATGAAGTATTCGGGACCCTTGGAGTCCTTTTCCCATGGAATGTGGCTGCTGTGACGCAGCACACTTAGACGCCAGCCCTACTCAGGGCTAGCACAGTCGGCTTTTGCTCCCACAGAACCCCACTGCCAGGCTGTGAACGCTTAGCAGGTAGCTCAGGAGAGCGAGGATGTGTCTCCTTGGCTGATTTCCAGCAGCAGCTTGCCAGGGTACCAGGAAGACCAAACATTTTCAGGCCTACAATAAATACTCCAGGAAGCAGATGAACATCTGGTTCACTGAGAACTGCTGAGAGAGAAGATGGGGGCAGAGAAACAACTGGTTCTGCAGCCACAAACAAATCTGTTGGACTGTGACCTCCTGATGGAAGTACTTGGTGACTTCTCTAAGTCAAAGGCATTCTGATGGTCTTCCATGGCCACTCAAAGGAATCTCTTTATGTCACTTTACTTTGTAACTATCTATAAACCTAGAGTTTTATCCCCTAGACTAAATCCGTGTTCCTTAAAGACAAACTGAACTCCCCTTAACATTTGGACAGGTTCTTTGTATTTCCTCCTCTAAGTCTCAAGGCAGAAGAGGTATTCACCACTGTAGGTGCCTGCAGTGGATCTCAAACTCTGGGAGGGGCATAGCATTCTTTGTTCATAAAAGGCAGTGACAGACAGAAGAACTCTCGTTAGAACACTGCTTAAGTGCACCACAGCCAAGGTCACTCAGGTGTTAATTTCCCAAGCCTTCAGTTTTACCTCAGTTCCGTAAAAGACATTTGGCAGGTTTATGGAAAACACCTTTAGTTGTTTTGAGAGACAATCCCTGACTAGCTTGGAATGAACTATGTAGTAAAGGATAGATAGCCCTGTACTCAGAAATCCACCTGCGTCTGGCCTCCCAAATGTTAGAATTAAAAGTGTGTAGGCACCACACCCACCACACCCAACTTGGAAAGCATTTAAAGGCATCTAGGAAGTCTATCAATCCGACTATGAAAGGATGAATATGTAGTATCTCTTCCTAAAGGGAACAACTTGCTTTATTTAATAAGCAAGTTTAGAATAAACCTGTAAGATTTTTTTTTTTTTTTTTTTTTTGGATTTGGTATTTTTGAGACAGGGTTTCTCTGTGTAGCCCTGACTGTCCTGGAACTCTGTAGACCAGGCTGGCCTCAAACTCAGAAATCCACCTGCCTCTGCCTCCCAGAGTGCTGGGATTACAGGCGTGTGCCACCACCATCCGGCAATAAACCTGTAAGATGATCATTGCTGCTTTGCCTCTGAAGAGCACTGTAGTACTCAGTGTTATTCTGACACCAGTTTACACAGGTACAACTGTGGCTCCAGCTGCTTCTCTTAATTCACACTTGGTCCCAGTCCCAAGTCAGAAACCATGAGTGTGGACCACTACTGAGACAGCACTCAAGTTGGAAAACAAGTGTCTAGAACAACGTCATAGAACTTTCAACCTGACCAGCAGTCTAACTCAATCTTGTAATGATTGTAATAATGTAACTAATCTTACATTAGTGATAATTATTGAGTCATAAAGCTCCTCTCAAGAGCCTTCAGTAATAGAGGGCCTTTAAAGCTCTTTTCAAAAAGGATGTCATCTAGGGATAGGAGTGGGGACAGGGACTCGGGGCACAATTCTAGCCTAGCATGTGCAAGGCCCTGGGCTCAGTCCTAGCATCACAGGAGGTGGAGAGGAGGGAAACAATCAAATTCCCAGGCACTGGAATAACTAGTAATGATTTTCTTCTTTTAACATCTCCAAACTTCTCCAGTGTTCTACAGCTCATACAAACACTGGCTATTTTTAAAAGGTTAATAGTTTGGGGTGTCTGAAGACCCCGCAAAGCCTCTCTCAGGCCCCTATCAGTTTACCTTGAGAATGTTTTGGCACTCCGCGAAGTCGCTGTGCAGATGGCTGGTGGCATGTAGTTTAAGGAGCAACTGCGGAATTCCACTCCATTTGGACAATTTGTCCCTCTCAGTCAGAAAGGTCTCAGTGAACTGTAAATAAAAACATAAAAACAAAGGAACATTTTATTGTCAAGGAAGAAGTTTTGGCAAAAGAGAGCAGCTGACTCCCAAACAGCCAAGAAAGCAACTTAAGCGTGCTCTGAAGAAATCTTATAAGCTGTAGCCTGAGCCCTCTGCCCCTCTGCTCCTGTTCTGAACCTACCCCTCCCCTCCTGGTCAGTCTATGCTTTCCCCAGTACACACTAAGACTCCAAACTCAGCTGTGTCTCCTCTGTCGCTCTCCCTGCCCAGAGGCTCTCCCAGGCCTTTCTATCTGAAATGCTGTCTTCCTTCAAACAGCGACAATGAGGGCCAGCAAGGGCGGGCCAGTGGGTAAGGCTGCTTGCGACACAAGCCTGATACTCTGACTGATTCCTGGAACCCACGTACAGGGGAGGAAGGGGCTTATGAACACCACAAATCATCCTCTGACCCCATAGGCACACCACAGCACAGGGCATACACACGTTTACTTAAAAATTTAAAGAAACTTTGATTTAAAATTCTAAGTTATTGTTTATTTTATGTGTATGGGTGTTGTGCCTACATGTAAGTCTGTATACAACTTTTCTGTTTTGTTTTGTTTTGTTTTTTGTTTTTCGAGACAAGGCTTCTCTGTGTGGTCCTGGCTGTCCTGGAACTCACTCTGTAGACCAGGCTAGCCTCGAACTCAGAAATCTGCCTGCCTCTGCCTCCCAAGTGCTTGGATTAAAAGTGTGCGACACCACTGCCTGGTTGTACACAACTTTTGCCTGGTGCCCATGAAGGCCAGAAGAGGGTGCCAGATCTCCTAGAACTAGAGTTACAAACAGCTGTGAGTTGCTATGTTTCTAAAAGAACTTCTAAAAATCCTAAACTACATAGTGAGTTCTAGGTCAACTTGGACTATAGAGACCCTGCCTCAAAACAAAGCAAAGGATGGGTGGGTGGATGGATCAAGGCAGGGGATGAGAGATGGCTCAATGGTTAAGAGCATTTCTTACTCTTATAGAAGAGCCAAATTTGGTTCCCAGTACACATACTGGGCAGCTCACAACCACAAATAACCCCAGTTCCAAGAATCTAACACCCTCCTTCCAGTCTCTGCCTGCACCCACACGTGTGGCAAGCATTCACATAGACAAATAAATAAACAAACAAACAAACAGACAAATAAAACTTTTTTCTAAAATACAGGTCAACAGCTAGCAACTTTATTTGGCTTTCCTCTCTCCTCTTCCTAAGGCCTAAGGGCCCCCTACTCAAGGGTTTCATTTATCACATATTTTAACCTACTCTATACAGTTCCTAGTTCATCTGCCCCTTTCTTTCTCTGGATCAGAACTACCCCAGAACAGATACCAAACTGCAAAAGCACTCCCTCTCTTTCTCTCTCTCTCATGCAGCTGCAGCGTTCCTGCACAGAGCAGGGGCTGAGGAGCTGTCTGAAGGTATCAAGGAGAGCGCCAGCACACTGACAGAGCGTGAGTAGATTATAGAGTCATTTCACCATACAAACACAGACAATCAAATCAAAAGCATCTTGTCACAACTTGTATGGGGCACACAAACCTTTAACAACGTTGGGCTTACCTGAATACACATGCCCCATGATAATGAACAAGTCTCATAATTCTGTCTACACTGTGTCTTAGATCATGGCATGAGGGGTAACAAAGTGCTCAGAAGAATGCCTTTTTTTAGGATGAAACACAGGAAAATGCTACTTCTTACATCACAAATGTCAAGATAGCAGCAATGTTATAGTGTTTAAACTCAAAGTCAATGCAAGCTAACAACAACAACAAAGGTTAAAAACCTCTTTCCTTTCTTTAAGCAAAGCAAGAAGCAAACCTACAGCTGAGAAGCCACTCCTACAGAGAATCCTAAACAGTACTATAAATGGGAAATCACAAGCTAATGATCTACCATGAGAAACTAGGGGAAATAAGTACAACAAAATAAAACAGGGCAGCAGAAATAAAATAAATTAAAAGTATAAAACTACACAAACATTGACAATACCTTTTATTTCAAGATTTTCTGGAAAGGTCAATTAACAGATAAACGTTAAACTATAGCAACTGGGTGGATTATTACACTCAGGAATGAATGAGAGAGTATTACTACCAATAACCCAGCTGAAGAGACTATAGGCAAGTACTGAAGATGACTGTATGCCAACAGTCGAGATAAGCTCAGGAAATGACTAGGAGAGCACAGGCTGTGGCACTGACAGCAGCAGGCAGCCCTGGAACGCCCGCGAAGCTGACTTAGTGATGATTCACACAGCAATAACTAAAACCTCCAAGACAAAGTCTAGATCCAGACTGAAGGCTTCATGAAGTATCAAACATTTAAAGAAGAATTAACACAAACACCCAGATTCCTCAAAATAGGTGAGGACAGTATTCTGGCAACCAACCTAGACAAATCTACCACAAGAAAACTACCGGTCAATCTCTCTTACCAATAGAGATGCAAACACCTAGCAGCACATACAGCAAAAACAAGCAGAAATAATTCAACATACCAACTATTACATAGATGAGAAATGGCAACAGCCAAACGTGTTTCCATGATTAGCACTCTGCACACAATAGAAGCAGAAGAGAACTTTCTCAGTCAGCTAAAGGTATTTACAAACTAACACCATACTAACTAGTAAAGATGAATGTTTTCCTACTAAGATCAAGAAGAAAAAAGACCTAAAGATGTCCACTCTTACCAATTGCATTTAACAATGTAAATATGAACAATTGGGCAAGAAAAATAAATTAAGAGACTTGAACTAGAAATATGGAATACTCTATTTGTGGATAACATGACCCTGATTATCAATTACACTTTATAGTAACATTAAAAATAAGATGAGCCGAGTGGTGTTGGTGCACGCCTGTAATCCCAGTACTCTGGGAGGCAGAGGCAGGTGGATTTATGAGTTCAAGGCCAGCCTGGTCTACAGAGTAAGTTCCAGGACAGCCAGGGCTATACAGAGAAACCCTGTCTCAGAAAAAAAAAATATACACACACACACACACACATATATATGTATATATATATTTGTTTGCCCAGCATGGTGGCATATGCACTCAAGGCCAGCCTGGGCTAAAAAGTAAGTTCCAGGACAGGCAGGGCTCTATCACACAGAAAAATCCTGTCTCAAAAACAAAACTAAACAAAACAAAACAAAAAGAAGATATTTAACAGCATCAGTGCAAGGCTTAAAAAAAAATTAAACATTGTTAAACTAAACACTCTTAAAAAATAATAAAGAATGCTCAGGACACCAAGGCAGGAGGATCTCAACCAAGGCCAGGCTGAGTTATATTGTAAGAACTTGTCCAAAAAACAAAAAACAAAAACCATGGAAAAGCATCACATGCTAAAGGAGGGGATTTTACTGCTTGGCAATATCTTCTATACTGTTTATTATCACTAAAACCTATCACTAAAGCCCTATGCTGTTGATTGGTAGAATTTCTATCAAAGCCCAGTTGTCTTCATTGTAGAAATTGTTAATTTACTACTAACTCTCATATGGTAATCCCAGGGACCCAGAACAGTCAAAACAGTCTTGAGTTTGGAAGAATTATAATCCTGAATTGCTGATTTGTAAGTTCATCACAAGTCAACACCAATCAAGACTGAATTAACAGACTGGACCCGTGGGACAGCAGTGACACCCCATGGTTATGCAGGCTTGGCTCTGCTTGTTCCGGGGGTTACCTGCTTGTTCCGGGGGTGCCTTTGTTAGGTTTGTGAGACAGTCTGTGTAGTTCTGACTGGCCTGGAGCTCACTGTGGACAACAGCTTGATCTCAAATTTAGACAGATCTGCCCACCTCTGCCTCCTAAGTACTGGGATTTT
Organism: Apodemus sylvaticus; assembly: GCF_947179515.1. NCBI lineage: Eukaryota > Metazoa > Chordata > Mammalia > Rodentia > Muridae > Apodemus > Apodemus sylvaticus. The sequence goes on from NC_067476.1 coordinate 141,159,847, forward strand.
AAAAACAGCTGCCATCCACCACATCCCAAAGTTAATTGTTTTTTTGTTGTCAAACCATAGAACAATTTCCTCAACATATGTTACTAGTACAAATGAGTATCTCTAAGCAAAAAAAAAAAAAATATGTGCTTGCAAGTATGAGGATACAGTTCAATCCATAACCTACTTAAAAAAATAAAAATAAAAAAGGCCAATGTAGTAGGTAGACTTGTAAACCCAGAGCTGCAGACAGGAGGATTCCCTGGGCTGATTGGTTGGCCAGACTGGCCTACTCAGGGAGTTTCAGGTCAGTGAGAGATCCTGTCTCCAAAAACAAGGACAGCACCTGAGAAACACCTGAGGCTGTTCTGTCACCCACGAACACACATTTGTGCAATGCACCTGCACATATACAGAGGCATACTCTCTCTCTCTCTCTCTCTCTCTCTCTCTCTCTCTCTCTCTCTCTCTCTCTCACGCACACGCACATGCGCGCGCGCGCACACACACACACACACACACACGCACACACACACCAGAAGAGAAAAACTGTTACATTAGGCATACTAATGTATACTGTCTGAAGCCATATAGCAAAAAGCAGAAAAAATATTTAAAGCACAGAAAAGGGGTTTAAAAAAAATCATGCCAACTACTGAATTCAGTGATGTTATCTTTTGAAAGTAAAGGAAAATATGAATTTTCTCAGACAAAACTTGACCTCCCCTACTGGAAATATGAAAGGTAGCTCTTTAGAGATAAGGAAACCTACTGGTGAGAATCTCTGTGGCTACCTGTCTCTTGTAATTGTAATGCTTGTACACACAAAGAGGGCTGATGAAACAAATAAACACAAGTTAACTTTTTTTAATCTAAATTAATCCAAAATGCAAATAACAACAATTATCAGGTGACTGTAGCATGGAGAATGACCCAGATGGCAGTGATACCCAAATGACAGGAACTAGATGCTCGTTCTAAACAATCACTGCCTGACTATTAGGAATGCTCCAAACTCCAGGACAACCAACACAAACAAACCACTACAGAACACCATACATACCTCTTCTGAAGCCTAGGTTAGCCTCAAATAGTAGCAATCTTCTGCCCCAGCCTCTGGAATTCTGGGATTACAGATATAAGCACACAACCAACTAAAAATGACTTTAAAATAAAAATGACTGGGGCTGGGAACATGGTTCCCTCAGTAAACTGTCTGCCACCACAAGCACAAGGACCTGAATTCAGATTCCAGCACCCACTAAAAGCCAGGTAAAGCAGCATAGAGCTATAACCCCAGCACTGGAACTCAGTGGCCTCCAGACTAGTTGAAGTGAGAGGCTATGGTCGCAAAAAAGGAAAAACAAACAAACAAAAAAACCAAGTGAAAAGTATCAAAGCAGGCAGACCTGAGGTCAAACTGGTCTCCACACATTCATGCCCACACAGGAACACAACATCTACAAACGTACACATACCACACATACACGCACAGAAGTATGTAGATAATACACTAAAAGTCAGTATAATCATATAATTCTCAATTCATCACAGAAGCAGAAAAAAATGGAAGGTTAAGAAAACAAATACAATGCAGCTGTGCATATGGTAGACTCTACCCTCTTATGTCACTAGTTGCTGTACAAGTCTATACATGGTCAAACGCACCAATGACTGCATACCAGTTTTAGAAAATAATTATAAACAGTATCATTAAAAGTCTATGGGCAGTCGGGCAGTGGTAGTACACGCCTGTAATCCCAGCACTCTGGGAGGCAGAGGCAGGCAGATTTCTGAGTTCGAGGCCAACCTGGTCTACAGAGTGAGTTCTAGGACAACCAGGGCTATACAGAGAAACCCTGTCTCAAAAAAAAACCAAATCCAAAAAACCAAAAACCAAAAAACCAAAAAACCAAAAAAAAAAAAAAAAAAAATATATATATATATATATATATATATATATGTCAGTTGAATAAGAAGAAAAAAGTCAACTATATGTTGTTCAAGAAAACCCCTTTCATGACTAGAGAGAAGGCTTGTGGTTAGGTCTCTTGCAAAAGACCCAAGTTCAATTCCCAGCACCAACCACCAACATTGGGCAGTTTACAACCACCAGTAACTCTAGTTCCTGAGGGATTCTAATCTCTGGCCTCTTCCTGTACCTGCTTTATTTGTACATACCCAACACAGACTTATATGAATAGTCATAAGTAAAATAATAAAAATACATCTTTAATATACTACTTTAAATATGACGTTATGTATCCCTTAACAGTATACAGGCAGGGTCCCACATGGTAGTGCGTATTTGTAAACCCATTACTTCGGAGGTAGAGGCAGAAAGGTCAGGAGAAGTTCAAGGCTAGCCTCAGTTACCTAGTGAGTTCAATGCTAGTGAGGGCTACATGAGACCCTGTCTCAAGACAACAACAATAAACAGGTGTATAGAGAGAAGCTCAATGACTAAACACTGATCTTCTAGAGGACCTAAGTTTGGTTCCCAGCACCCATAAGGCAGATCACACCCATCCGATGCCCTCTTCTGACTTCCACGGGCATCATGCATGCATGCAGTACACACATATATGTGCAAGCAAAACATTCATACATATAAGATAGATCTTTTTAAGAAAAAGAAATCATGTTAACACTAAGAGAAAGCTTAAAGAGTTTTATATCAAGTTTCAGGCAACAGAGTCCAGAAAAGGGAGAAGCGTTAGGAACAGAGAGCCACGGCAGAACACTAATGGCCAGTTCTCCAAGATGACACGGGAGTTCTTAACATGTGTACCGAACTGCAGCTTACCAAAATAGAGGAAGCAAAACCTCAAAGAACTACCAAGAGAAACTGATGAATTTTGAACTTCATGAATCCTCATCAAGACAGGAAAATCAGTAAGGACAAGGTTGACATGAGTGCCACCATCAATTAACTAGGTCTGACATCTGCAGTGTCTTTAATCCAACAACAGAACACATACTATTCTCAAAATCACATGAACACCAAAGACAGACCACATCCTTCGCCACAAAGCACACCTTGACAAGTTTCAAAAGTAGCAACTGGCTCTTCCTGTAAGCAGCCAGGTCACCTGTAGAGATAGTTGCTACCCTCTTGACCCAGAAAGTCCCACAAAAATCACACAAATCAAGAGGTTCAAACCTGCATGTTCACCTTAAGAACATCCGGGAAACTGAGCAGGCCGTCAACGGTATGCATGTCCACAAAGCCAACACGTATCTGGAGGATGTCACTTCAATGAAGCCGTGTGTGCCATTCCAGCGGTATAATGGTGGAGTCGGTCGGTGCACCCAGGCCAGACGGTGTGGCTGGACACAGGGATGGTGGCCAAAAAAGAGTGATGAATTTTTGCTACACGTGCTTAAAAATGCAAAGAGTGATGCTGAACTTAAGGGTTTAGATGTGTATTCTCTAGTCATTGAACACATCCAGGTGAACCAGGAGCCTGAGATGCACTGACAACCTACAGAGCTCACGGCCAGATTAACCCACACGTGAGCTCCCCTGCCACACTGCGATGATCCTCACTGAGAAGGAACAGATTGTTCCACAGCTAGAAGAGGAGGTCGCCAGAAGAAAAAGATATCCCTGAAGAAGCAAAAACTCATGGCACTGGAATAAATTTGGCATAAAATAAATGCAGACAAAAGTTAAAAAAAAAAAAAAGTAACAACTGGGTAAAGTATGTTCTCAAACCACCATGTAATGTGTCTCAAAGCAACAAACAATGAACAGAACAGTTGGACAGTCTAAGATATTTGGAGAAGAAACAACCTTTCTAAATAACTGAGCCAATGACCCTCAAGAAAATGTAAAAATATTATGAGAAAAATGAAAGATATATTATCAAAGTTTGTAAGATGTGGTAAAATCTGTACTAAACGCATGTGTTAGAAAGAAGAAACAGCTCCAGTCCATAGCCTAAGCTTCTACTTTAACACGTCAGAGAAAGAAGAACATCTGAAGTCTAAAGCAAGCAGAGGAAAGAAAGAAATGAAATGAGAGCAGAGCAGTGGATTCAAGCTGACTCTTGCAACTCAGCCCAGTAACTTCAGGCACTTGCTGCCTGAGGTCAAAACACAGACCTGAGCTTGACACTAGACTGAGGACTGACTGAACAAAACCTGGTCTCAAAAGGACCTCCCCAAAAAGAAAGGAGAAAAAGAAAGATTAAATTAAAAAAACAGGAAATCTGTAGAGAAAAAATTTAATTAAAACCTGGATCTTTAAAGAAGAATAGAATCAATAAACTCTAGTCTGGCTAATTAATCAAGAAAAAGAATACAAATTACTAACGCCAGAAATACATGGAGGGCCATTATTACTGATCCCAGGGACATTAACAATAAAGTAATTCTGTGAACAACTCTATTACCAAAATTTTATTAAATTAATGGACCATTCTTTGAATGGTACAATCAAGAGACATAGAGGAGAGAAGAATATGCTGACAAACCATCTATTATAGAAAATGTACAAATAAAAGTGAGCAAAATCTCTACAAACAGATATTTCTCCAAAGGTAATAGACACATGGCCAGGAAATGCGTGACTAATGATCAGTGCCGGTGTCCTTAGAGGAAAGGCAATCCAATCCACAATGAGCTATGGCACACCAGCCAGGACCACAATCATAAAGATAGAAGGAACTGTTTGGGAAGCCAGACAGTGGCACTCGCCTTTAATCCCAGAACTCAGGAGACAGAGAGGCCTCTATGAGTTTGAGGACAGCCTGGTCTACAAAGTGAGTTCCTGGAGAGCTAGGGCTGTTACACAAAGAAACTCTATCTTGGAAAAAATAAAATAAAATAAAACAAAACAAAACAAAAATTTTAAAAAAAGAAGTGTTTGGGAAGGTCTGGGGAAACTGGAACTCTCTTTCACTCCAGGTAGAAATAAGAAGCAGCACAGCCACAGCTGAGCAAGTACTGAAAAAATTCAACAGGAATTCAGCAGGATATATTAATATTTATCTATTTATTGTAGGTAAGTACACTGTAGCTGTCCTCAGACACACCAGAAGAGGGCATTAGATCTCATTACGGATGGTTGTGAGCTACCATGTGGTTGCTGGGATTTGAACTCAGGACCTTTGGAAGAACAGTCAGTGCTCTGAACCACTGAGCCATCCCTCCAGCCCCCAAATTTTATATATATATGCGATTCCAACTTCAGTTCGCGGAGGGCAGAGCAGCAGGAGGGTCACGCTGATTTAAGGCCTACACAAGCTACTTAGCAAGACTCAGTTTCAAAACCTAAGTTGTGCAACTTGCCTAGCTGTTACAAGGCCCTGGGTTAGATCCCTAGCAAACACATACACACACATACACATACCGGAATTATCATATGACCCAGTAATTCTTTTCCTAGGCAAATGTCCACAAAAGTGTTGCACCCAAAGGCTTACAACAGCATTTGTCTTAGTAAGCAAAAGTAGAAACTTGAGTGTACCTAACTGGTAAACAGACAAATAAAATATAGGATATTAGTATGATGAAATGTTATTTGGCAAGAAGTGACAAATATAACAGATAAATCTTGAAGCTTGTTATCCTAAATGAAAGAAATCAGACAAAATACCACATATTTTTTAATTCTATTTAATACAAAGATATTCAGAATAAGCCCGCCCAAAGAGATAGAAAATAAATAAGATGAGCTGCTGCCAAGGACAGAGACAGTAACTGGGGAGAAGCTGTTGTAGGTACAGGGTTGGTTTGGGTTTCAGTTTGAGCCTGTAACTCATCGTTACCAAAAACTTTCTCTGTAGCTGAGGATGGCCCTGAACTCTGACCTTCCAAGTTCTGAGATTAAAGGCATACTGTGCTCCCTCCAGACCATAATCAAGTTTTTTTTTTTTTTTATTGTTTGTTTGTCTTGTGAGAAAATGTTCTAAAACACTGGTTTGTAGTATCTATGGCTTTGTACCGTGACTCAAATGGGGTGTGTGTAGAAAGTAAGTCAACACTTTAACAAGGTTGTTATGAACACTAAACAATGTACATAAGTGAACCTTTAAAGTGACAGAAAGGCCCTAAAACTATTTTGGTGACAGTTGCATAATTTTCTAAACAGACTTTTTAACTTATTATCATATTTGTATATGTATGGGTGTCTTCCTGTATGTCTACCACATCTGTGCCTGCAGAGGTCTGTACAAGGCTGTGACCTTGTAATTTTTCTAGGGAGAAATGGAGTTATGTACAGATGGTTGCAAACTGCCACATGGGTATTAGTAACTGAACCTATCTCCTGAACACCAAATGCCCTTAACACTAAGTTACCTCTCCAGTGCCATAATTTGCAAAACAAGCAAAGAACAGCAAACAGCTACAAACCACTGAAATGAGAATTTACAATTGGTAATTTCATTTTGGTTCTTGAGACAGTATCTAATGGAGCCCAGGCCATCCTCAAATTCCTGATCCCCCTACTTCTCCTTCCCAAGTACTGGAATTAGAAGCATGAGTAAATTTGGTTGTTTTAAGTCTCAATAAATTATAATTTAAAAGAAACATCAAGGACTGGTGAGATAGCTCCATCTCTAAAGCCCTTGTCTTGCAAGTGTGAGGGTCAGAACTGACTCATATTAAAACAGCCAGGCCTGGTGTAATATACCTGTAACCCCAGCAAGATCTCTAGAAACAGGCAGGTCAACTAGCCTGGCTATGTGGTCAAGCCAATGAGATTCTATGCTTCAAACAAAAAAGAAAGAAGGCATCTGAAGACTGACACTCAAGGTTGACTATGCATGCATGCACCTGCACTCACCCCCACAAACAAATACATGGTCATGTACACACAGACATACACACACAAATGATATTACCCAATAAGGAACACAGAACCAACATGACATCTGAAAAGTAAGTATCATATTAAATATATTTAAATCCCCAAATGTCAATTAGTACAGTAAAATTTAAAAACAAAATATATAATGCTGCCTACCAGAAAAACATTTAAGAATGTCTGAACATAACAGACTGGGAAATAATACATGATGTAAAAGTACACACCAGAAGAAAGGTGGTATAACCTGTCATCAGCAAGAAACTCAAAGCTAAAAGCACTAGCAGAGAGCTAGGCTGATGACACGTTGGTAATCCTCGCGCTCAACAGGCTGAAGCCAGAGGGCTGCCCTGAGTTCAAGGCTGGCAATGGCTGCACAGCAATATCTGTCTCACCAAGAAGTAAATAAAGAACAACATGTCGAGAGATCAGCACCTTATGAACGTGAATGTGCCAGTCCCCGTGAGATGCACAGTTAAATGCCAAAGCAAATCCATACACTTCAGAAGTATTCTCAATCTTCAAGCCCTCAAGCACAGGCAGAAATTCTGAAGCAGGAAAAATTACTTAAGTGATAGAATGATCTATAATAAAACTAAGCATTTATGTTTACCAACAGATCTTTTTGTTGTTTTTTGAGATGAGGGTCTCAACTATGTACAGCACACTGGCTGGCCTGGAACTATGAAGACCAGGCTGACCTTGAACTCAAAGATCTGTTTGCCTCTGTCTCTTCTATGACTGGCTCATCAAAAGATCTTTATAGATTAAAAAGGAGACATAGAATGAAAGAAAATATCTGCAAGACATCTATTCAAAAAGTACATATATCCAGCTGGATGTGGTGGTATACATGCTTTTAATTCCAGCATTCAGGAGACAGAGGAAGATGGATCTCTGTGAATTTGAGGCTAGCCTGTTTTACATACAGAATTCCAGGCTAGCCAAAGATACAGTAAGACCCTATTTCAAAAAAAAGTCAAAGACTTCTAGTTAAGTAAAGATGAAAACAGGGCCTGGAGAGATGGCTCAGTGGTTAAAAGCACTGGTGACCTTCCAGAGGACTCACGTTCAATCCCCTCCACCCATACAGCGGCTCAGTCTGCAGTGCCAGTTACAAGGGATCTGATGCCCTCTTCCAACTTCCTCAGGCACCAGGCATGCACATGCTACATAGACACGTTCATACAGGTAAAACACTCATACACAGAAAATAATTTCTAAAAGAAAATTAATAATAACAAAAATGTACAAAATATTTGAGTAGGTGTTTCACAAAGGGAGTATCTAAAATTTGCCAATAAACCTCTGAAAGGGAGTTCACTTCATTCACTCACCATAAACTAAACCCATAGTGATGATACCATTAAACACCTAAGGAGAAAAAACCCCAAAACCCTAAATTAAACCCTCCAGGTGGTAAAATACATACAAAATACACGATCAAGTGTTCATGTCACTATTATTCATAACAGTCCCCAAACTAGAAGGATCCATTTTATTTCTCAAAAATAAAATGACCTAATTATTGTCCACTGATAGAGTAACAGGCCAAAACAAAAAACCATCTTCAGGAATGAGTCTAAAACAAAATGGGCTAAAAGAATGTATTTGCTCAAAGATAGAACATTATTATTTACAATTTAAAAAAAATTATAACTCAGAATGAAACCTGATATACAAGTACCAGAATAAAAGATATTTTTGAGGGCTGGAGAGATGGCTCAGCGGTTAAGAACACTGATTGCTCTTCCAGAGGTCCTGAGTTCAATTCCAGCAACCACCTGGTGGCTCACAACCATCTGTAACAGAGTCCGATGCATTCTTCTGGCATATGTCTGAAAACAGCTACAGTGCACTTGTATAAATAGAAATAAATAAATCTTTTTTTAAAAAGATATTTTTGAATATGTAAACATAAAAAATTAACATTTGTATGCTCTTTCCTGGAGTCTATTATAGAGTAATAGAGGTAGATACAGATTTAGGAAAACAGAGTACAATGCTCTGAATTTGATGAAGAGAAGTTCCAAGACTTCAACAAAGAGGAGGCTTGAAAACTTAAAAAGCCAAACAAAACACATAGTGGAGTCAACTATGCACATAGTTTCTATGCACATAGAAAAAGCAGGGCAAACGTCAAGGAACGCAGTGTTCTGTCAGGGAAGATTCACAAGGCTCCACATGGTATGTGACATGTCCTTATGAAGTATCATCGTTTGAATATAAAATGTACCCCATGCTCATGTCTGAGCATTTGGTCCCTGGCCAGCTGTGCTCTTTTGGAAGATTATGGAGCCTTTGGGACTCTGACCTAGATAGCACAGTAGATGGAGACTGGGGCGACTCTTGAGGGTAACACCCAGGTTGGTTCCAGCCAGAGCAATCGGATTTCTTTCTGCAGCCATGTGCTCCCACCATCTACTCCCTCCGCCATCCTCTCCATGGTGGACTAGACTCCTGAAGCCAGAGCCAAAATACAACATCTTCTCTTCAGTTGCTTCCGTGAGGTGTCAAGTCACAGTGCAGAATGATGTGGACAGCAAACACAGTGTGATTCCAGAAGGAAAAGGTAGGAGAGAGGAATGATTATGGAAATAAGCTGATGTCTATAAGGAGACTCAAGATTCTAGCTTCAGGGGTGAGCACATGGCTACATACATCTTTCAAGTCTCATAGAAGCATACACTAAAACTGTTTCTCAATGGTATATAACACATGTTTAGCACATGCTAGGCCTGAGTTTAATCTCCAACATGAAAAGGAGAAAAGTGAATTTTACTATGGATGCATTTGTACATCAATTAAAAGCAACAAAAGGACTACTTTTAATATCAAGAAAAACTATATTGAGGCAGTAACTTTTAGACATATATGGCTCTATATAAACAGTACTTAACATCAGCAGCAGAATGTAACTACTTGATACCAACAACCAGACTTGATATACTGGGAGAAGGGTAGAGACAAGAGACATACATATGCTAATCTTTTAGTTAGAAATCCTGGCTCTCACAGCTGCAGCTACACTGTGGACAAGGGGCCTTGGGAGAACTGAGTGAAGAGCAGGCAGTGCACTGCTGTGGTCTCTAACAGCCTCATGATTTCCAGAGAGCCAGTCTTGGTCCAGACACCCGACTTCAGAAGGAGCTGCCTGTGCCTATAATTAATCCGAGCACTAGGAGGCCTAGCTAGGGCTGTACCATTAGTTAGATGCTATCTGGGGCCAGCTGGGCTACACAGAGAGATACTGTCTCAAAATATAATAAATAGAAATAATCACTTCCACTTTGTTTTCCTTGTGTGTAGCCAAGCCCTGTGATGAGAGAGCCACCACTCAGGCATCTTCTCAGCTGAGTTACTGGCAGGTGTCATATGAGGCTCTCTCTTCAAGCACTTGTGGTTTGACAGTTTACAGGAATGATAATCCCTTACATCGTGTTCCCTACTCTGTCAGCCTGCTTAGTCAATGTGACATTTCCAGACACTCACAGTTTTCATTGATTGTCTTCACTGTCTTCCTTTTAAAATAAAAGCAGATTTCTGTGAAAAATATATATATTTTCTTTGTTTAATCCTAAGCATAAGACAGCTAATATCTTAACATAGCAACATGCAGGCAAACAGGCATTTCGAAGGATTACTAATAAAGATTAAATATATTGTTAGGGCAGTCTAAAAACAAATATTAACCATTGACTATTTGTATTCTATGCAATGGTGTTTGTGTGGTTTCAACACAAGTACAGGTTAGGGTTTGTGGATACATCTTAGGGTTTATGGGTACAAATGTTACCCACTGAAATTAACAGTATTTATACATTTCTGGGACTTTAGTTATCCAGGAGGCTCTTTCTTTCTTCCTCTCTTCCCTCTCCCCTACCTATGGAAGAAGGGGTGTAGCTTTTGAGTCAGGATCTTCTATGTAATCCTGGCTGGCCTAGAACTCACTCACTACGTAGACCAACTTGGCCTTTGAGTAATCAATAGTCCTCCTGCCTCTGCTTCCCAAATGTTGGAGTTATCAGCTGTAGGTACCAGCTGGTGGGTGTCGTATGGGGAAAACCTGTTTTCCAAGGTGTCCTCAGTATCAAATTGCTCTTACCAGGAAAGAAAAGTTTTTTACTTAAATCACTACGTTTCAAACCCTAGTTAGAGTGAGACTAAAACAACCAGTACCTACAGAAGAAAAACTAAAGCAGGGAAAGGTTGTGGGAGTGTTTGCCTGGCAGGTACCAGGCCCCAAGTTTGATTCCTAGCAACACACAAAAATGGAGGGGGATGGGAAGGAAGGAGAGAGGATCTAAAGAAAAAAGTAGAAAGTAAAACCAGGGAAGTCATGAGTGATCAGTGACAGTAACAGATGCAATAGCAGCACCAGGGGAGCAGAGGGCTCCCAAAACCAAGACTACCAAATTGCCAAGCTACAGGCTACCTGAGGTTGGCAGGCCACGGTGTATACAGGTGCATCATCCTAGTGCCCACAGTTTATCCAGTCTTTCCCCTCAACTCCATTGGCCTTGCAAAAATCTGTATCCCTGTCATGCAGGAAGCAGATTTGATTCTACAGCAATGGGAAGCAGCTGGGAGCTTCAAGCAGAGGACTTATAAGACTCAATTTGCTTTGAGCACCAAGTGTACAAATGACTATGAAGGCATCAATGAGTTACATAGTATCTTGGCATATTTATTACCTTCACAGAGGTCAAAGAAAGGTTGGGAAGAGAAGGCGAATAAAAACCCAAGCCCACTCTAAATCCTGCAACCTACAGTCTTATCCCAGGTTGCCCTTGTGTTCCACTTATAGAAAAGGGAAAGATGGAGGGAACATGGGATCTGGTTCCCAAGAGGAACCCAAGATTCTGATTTCCTACATGTTAAATTTGAGTTGCCCATCAGTTATTTACATGGAGATTCAGAGCAGGTGATTAGAAATACCTACCCATGTGGAGCAAAAGAAAGAGTCAGAAATGGAGATAAAGTCATAAGAGCCATCAGAATATAGAGTATTTGTTAAAATAATGAAAGGCAACCTTTCTGCACACTCACTATACTTCAGCTACTATTTACAAGGTTCTCTTGTAAAACTAATTTTTCTTCATCATAATCTTAAGAGGTTAGGTACTGTAATGATCTGTTTTTACAGATAAAGAAACAGATATTAAGTAACTTTTCCAGAAACAATAAAAGTACATACCAGAGCCAGGTTTCAAATCACAGGTAACGTTACTCTGGAACTCTTAAAAGCCTTGGGATTACTGGAGAGTGACTATAGACAGACACAGACTGAGGATACAATATTCCAACTCAACTAAATCCTTCCTATTCAGTGCTTGGCATGGTTTGAGGCTCTGCAGATACAAAGAAAAATAAGAGACTCTCAAAAAAATCAATCTAATTACTGCTAGCTAAGAGTAACTATGTATCAAATAAGCAGTATTTGACACACTGGTTAACCTTTCTAGACCTATTGTTTCACCTGATTCTCATAACCTCAAGGGACAGATGTCATTACCACCATTTTAGAAATAATGAAGCTGAGATCTGACTTAAGCCTAGGGGCACTGGCTAATACAGGCTGGAACTAGGATTCAACTCAGGCCCAGTTTACTTCCAAATCCAGTCTTTCCCAAGGAAATTCTACCCTATGGTATGACTCAGATAAACTTTCAGGGCATTGGTTAAGCTCATAGTAAGACAAAGCACAAGGGTGGGTAGGCTGGGGGTGGGGGGGGTGGGGGCTGAAGAGTTGCTCAGTGGATACAGTTTCAGGTTTATAAGCTGAGAAACTTCTAGAGATCTGGTGTGCATCAGTGTGAGACTAGTAAACACTGATACTATAGTTTCAAGCAGTTGCAATGATCAGCTGTTACATATATATTTCTTATTTAAAAGGTATTTCTAGGTAGGTGGTACTCTTGTTACTGCCTAGCCTGCTGCCCCTTGCAGTGCACTTAATAAATCTGTTTTCTTCCCCACTCCACCGCCCCCTCCAAAGTTTTTTAAAAACTTGGCACTTTCCTACTCTGCCATATGCCATAGCCAGTATTCGTACTGTGCTATGGAAATATGGGTGAACAAGTAATTTATTCTGCACATCGGGAGAGGGAGAGCACAGCAAGGCAAAAGCCCTGAAGAACTCTACTAAGAAAGGAAGCAATGAGATAGAAAGGTCCCTGCTTCATTATCACTATTATTTGGGAGACAGGAGTTCTAATCCAACCCCTGAAATAGCTCCTGCACCTTTATAAAACTACCAAAGAAATAAGCAATTATAGGCTTAAACAGTAAGCATTTGAAACAAACTTTGGGGATTGACAGAGTAATAATAATGGAGATCACAATGAGCAGCCAAACAGGCTCCAGGAATATTTTAGTAACCTTCTAATCTAGTTCCCTAGCATTCCTAGCACTGCAGCACTGGAAGCAAATTATTCTCCTAAACGTCTCCTTCAGCACATTAAAGACTTTCCACGGCTCACTGTTCTTCGAGATCACCTGGAGGGATGTCAGGAATCATACACACTGCCTAACCTTTCTAAACCTCGGTTTCCTCATCTGTGCTAAGAGGTGAATTCAACATATGGCTCAAACGGCTGAAGATTGCTGGGTGTAGTAGTAGGCACCTGTAATCCCAGCACTAAGAGGGCAGAAGCGGGAGGACCTCCACAAGTGCAAGGCCAGCCTCATTTATACAATGAGTTTCAAGGCCAGTAAAATGGACATAGTGAGAGCTTGTCTCAAAAGTAACATCACTTTCAAAAAAAGTCAACAGCCTGCACACTGACTGATCCAAAATATGTGATCATTAAAGGTTAGTCAGTCCCCTTTCTGCCTGTCCTGACATACTCGCTCAGTGAGGTATTCTGGCTTCAAGGACAGAGCAAGTATTGCTCACATCTTAAGGCAGATGCAGAGGAATGCAATGAAGAAAAGACTGCTCATCTACAGTTTCTATAGGAAAATATAGCTGCCCCTTCATCTGCCACCCTCTACAAACACAGACCATCTCACCTTTATCTGTTCAGTCCAAGTCAGAGGAGTCATCTATCCTCATCTATTTATTCTAAGGTTGTGTCCTATCCCCCCCCTCAACACACACACACACACCACAACACCACATGTATAGGACATTAATTGGTTTAATGATAAGCTGGGCATTAAACAATACTCTTCAGCCCTTATATGCACCTGAAATACACTAACACTTGACACAACTATCTCCTCTGAATTTGACAATAACCTTAAAGGGTGAATTAAATGAGGAAACTACGGCCCTGAAAGGTAACTTGCCCAAGCAAGAAAGAGAACAGGGCTTTGAACGAAAGTTCTTCCCCCAAAGCACGTATCCCTACGCTAGTAAAACAGTCTTCTGCACCCGTTGGAGCTCAGCCTAATGTGAGATACAGGCGAGAAAAGGGCAGACAACAAAGAAATATGCAATCACAGGCTAAGAAAACAGTGCAACAGAAAAGGAGTAGGGTGATCTAATAGAATAACAACGGGGGGCCTACTTTAGAAAAGGAGGAGGAACGTTGAGGCCTTTGAGAAGATGACATTTATGATAAGCTTGATAACCGTTTGGGGGGGCTGCAGTGAAGAAGCCCCCTCCTGCTTACAAGGGGCAAACACGAGACCAGTAGAAGATGAAGCCAACTCGCCTAGGTTCTCCAGACACGCAGACGTGGCGCAGGGAAATGAGGATCTAGAAACTCGGCCCAGGGCTTATACGCGCCATCAATACCCTAGGCAGCTCGACCCCACTCGGCCCAGTCCCGCAGGCCTCCAAGCTGGCCACTGCCGCCCCTCCCCGTCCTAACGTGGCTGACAGCGTCCGGACCGCACACAGGACAGCGCCGCGGCCAGCCAAGGGGGATCTGGCCGGTCCGCTGCGGCCTGGAAAGGCCTCTTCTCCGGCCCCTGGCCAGCTCCAGCCTGGCCCGCCCCGCCCCGCCCCTCCGGGCCGGCCTCGTACCTGCACCGCCCGGACCAGGCCTCGGCCGGTGAGCTGGCCCTGCCGCAGCTGCAGCAGGATGTTACCCGGCCGCGGCCGACCTCCCCAGCCGCCCCACGCCGCCGCGGTAGCCGCCGACCGCCTCCCTCGGCTGGCCCCAGCTCCAGCCGCTGCCGGCGCTGCCGCCATGTCTCCTCGTCCGACAAACAGGAAGCAAGCGGTCCCGGAGCCGCGTCGATTTCTACGGGGCGGCGGAGGACTCTCTACATCGCCCCCAGTGGACTGACGCGGAGGTGCAAGCCGCGTGGCAGGGATTGTGCGTGCTCCGAGGCCTTATGGGAACTGTAGTCTTTGCAGAGAGCGGGCAGGTAGCGGAGATGCTGCTCTTCCTGGATCACCTGTTTTCCTATATCCCACCTCCAGCATTTCTACGAGGTTGCTCCAAGTGGAAAACCAGTTGCTGCGTGCACAAGCTCTCAAAATTTTTCGCTATCTGGAAATGATACAGTCCAGAGGTCATGGAAGAATTCTAGGCCCTTATCCAGAGTTGACACTTGACATGTTTCCCCTTCTTTTTTACAACGGACTTTAGCCAAGCCATCGCACTTTACCCATAGCCCTCAGTCCATTCAATATTTAGGGCATGGGAGCCAGATTAATCAACTAATATGTTATTACAATGAACAAATATGATTTACGTAAATGATACATAAAGGACCATCAATATGCTATTGCTTATTCAAAGAAAATGACGAAAATATTTCATTTACAGATGTCAATAAATAGTTGTTAAAGGCACCAGCTGTACCCCTCACATTGAATATATAGGTGAGGTGGAGGGCGAGGTACTAAGGAGAACAGCAGAGGACCCTGTTAGGGGGATGAGGATTTCAGGGGACCACAGCAAATCCACACAAATAAAGGTAATTATCTAGGTGATCGTGAAGTTCAGTGAAACAATGCAAGGAGACGAGATTGGCAAACTGTATCCATCTCTTGTCAAATAGAGCACTACCCTAATTTCCCCACAGATAGAACTGAACTCACATGCTCTACAGCAGGGTGGTGCTCACTCTCCCCACTTTCTCTTCTAGGAGGCCATCTTGTAACACAAATAAGGAGAGTTGAGTGTGAAAAATTGGGATGCCATGAAGTTTGTTACTTGTAACTAAGGTGGCTATAATTTGTTGCCCAAACCAGAAGTCCTTAAAGAGTGAAATGATGTAATAAGTAATTGCAGTAGAAGAACAGCAGGTGTTTCTGAGCACTGCCAAGACAAACCAGACTGGAAGTCATCTTCAGGCTCCCTTACAAGGCGTGGCTCCCGCTCACCTCCAGCAGATCACGGCTAGATTGTTTGGTTTAAAACAAATAAGATGGGATCCAGAGAGGTGAGTCAGTGGGAAGAGGCACTGGCTGCCAAGATGGAGGACCTAAGTGGTTGGCTCCCCTGAACCCATATTGGTGGAAGGAGAGAAATAACGCCTCCAAATTGCCTTCTAATCTCTCTCTCCCCCTCCCCCCCACATACACACACACTTTAAATATAATTTTTAAAGTTAAGAAAATTTTTTATTGAAAGAGAACAAGAAGAGAGAGGGGTTGGAGGGAGGAAAGGGAAGAAAAATGACACAATTATATAATAATCTCAAAGGCAAAAGAAACAATTTTTAAAAGAAAAAACTTTATAAAATAAAGGCCATATGTACTGGCTAGTTTTGTGTGTCAGCTTGACACAGGCTGGAGTTATCACAGAGAAAGAAACTTCAGGTGAGGAAGTGCCTCCATGAGATCCAGCTGTGGGGCATTTTCTCAATTAGTGATCAAGAAGGGGAGGGCCCCTTGTGGGTGGTGCCATCCCTGGGCTGGTGGTCTTGGGTTCTATAAGAGAGCAGACTGAGCAAGGCAGAGGAAGCAAGCCAGTAAGGAACATCCCTCCATGGCCTCTGCATCAGCTCCTGCATCCTGACCCGCTTGAGTTCCAGTCCTGACCTCCTTTGGTGATGAACAGCAATGTGGAAATGTAAGCTGAATAAACCCTTTCCTCCCCAACTTGCTTCTTGGTCATGTTTGTGCAGGAATAGAAACCCTGACTAAAACACCATAAAACTGCATTTTTCATGTAAATTGTCCCATCATGAAATTTTTTTTTTTTTTTTTTGGTTTTTTGGATTTGGTTTTATCGAGACAGGGTTTCTCTGTATAGCCTTTGGCTGTCCTGGAACTCACTCTGTAGACCAGGCTGGCCTCGAACTCAGAAATCCACCTACCTCTGCCTCCCAGAGTGCTGGGATTACAGGCGTGTGCCACCTCCGCCTGGCCCATCATGAAATTTGTAAGAACCAAATAAAATCCTGTGTGTTTGTGATTGTTGGAAAAGAATCAGAAACAGGTGATTTATCCTGTTAAAGGAGTTTCTTTTTTCAAGTCAATGGACAAAACAAAACAAAACAAAAAACATAGGTATTTAACTTTACAGTTAAATCTAAAATTCATCTTAGAAATATAAATGTAACAAAATCAAAGTGTAGTTTTAAAACTGGGTTTAGGGACAGTGGTGCACTGGCACAGATTTACACACACAAAAATAATCCAAAATAGGTGGGTTTTGAAATATAAGTTATATGTCCACAAAGCTATTGAAAGTTCAAAGCATTATTAAATGGTAGCCATGAATCAAGATGATCCTTCTGTAATCTGACAGAAGACATGCCTTCTTAAGCACAAAGGTACAAACCCTGACTAGAGGATAATAAAACTGACCTCAACATCCAGACAACATTCTTAACCAGACAGCATGGACAACCATAGAAAGCATGTGGTATTCTGGGAAAGAGTTCACTTAGAATGTATGAAAAACTTTCTGTCTGGTTTGCCTCAAGTTCTCCAACCCGGGGTGGCTGTCTGAGTGGCCGTCTGAGTGGCCATTCTCCATATCCCCTTGTTTCTGATCAGGCTGCTGCCTTGAGCACCGGTAGAAAGCTTCGTCTCCATCTCATACGCCCCGCCCCCCATGCCTGTGTTCTCTATTGACATGTCATTCATTACTCTGTGCACCTCTCCAGTCATTGAGATCTGTTTAGTTCTTTGCTACACCAGTACTCAGACCCGTACCTGGAATAAAGTCAGTGATAAAATTTGTTTTGATCTGATCAGTGGATCACTGAAGAGATACGGACACACCTACAAGATGGCTACAAGCCAAACCACACAATGGAAAGGAAAGTTGGGGGTAGCTGGTGAGATGACCCAGGGGCCAAAGGCATTTACTGTCAAGTCTGAAGACCTGAGTCTCATCCCTGGTACCCAAATGGTGGAAGCAGAAAGACCATTCCTGAATGTTAACCTCTGACCTCCACTCAAGTGCCATGACATTCCTTCCTATGAATGTGTTGTGCACACACACACACACACACACACACACACAGAGAGAGAGAGAGAGAGAGAGAGAGAGAGAATAAATCAATGTTAAAAAAAATAATAGATGAGCAGGAATAGGCAATTCGTAGGAGAAAGATGGCAAATAAATGTGGGGGAAAAGGTCTTCTTAGCTCTCCCGAGAGTACAATGCTGGAGATGAGAGGGTTAACCGAGATGCCTTTTCAGAAAGCAATTTTTATCAATATGTAATGTGGACTTCTTTTGACTCAATAACACTCCTTTAGCACTACAGCAAATTAGCTTCCTAGTTAGTGTAATTCTAGAAGATGTAGCCAGAGCAGTTAGTCAAGAAAAAAAAAAAAAAGCAGCCAAGCTGGAAACAAAACCACACAGTAGAGACCAAGCTCATGGGGCTGGAGAATCACAGCTCAGCTGGTAACCGGGGACACTGTTCCTGCCCAGAACCTGAGTTCCTTCCCAGCACCAACCCCGGGAGGCTCACTCCAGCTCCGGAGGACTTGATGCCCTCTTCTGGACCCCACCAGCATCTGCAATCACATGAGCATACCCTGAACACACAAATACATTTAAAACTAATAAAAAGAGGTCTTTTAAAAAGCCTTCTCTCTTCAACCTTGAATTCAGTCTTTAAGGGCGCCATAATACTAGGAAGTAAGGAGAAAGGTTTCCAGAAACCTGTGTGAAGACTGAGTGCGATTTATCTGTTTCCTGTCAGCCGCTCCCAACTGCTTCTCACCACCAGGGGGAGCAGCATCCTTCTGCCAAGTCTCCTGCTGATGGGTATCTGGGTCAACACTTAAAAAACAAAACAAAACAAAATGGAAACTCTTGGCTTGACCAATTTTTTGCGATAAACCCAGTAGTGTCACCACATATGATGCTGTTATTTCTAGAATATCACTTTCCTTCAATTAACTACCACGATCGTCTCAGATTTTTCTAGGGCAATTTTTTTAAGAGTGATTTTTCTTTTAATCATGGGGAAGTCATAATCAGAGTAAATTACATTATTATATTCAGACCATAGTAATAACTGTCGGTGTAACTGTGCATCATCTTGTGGTATCATTTTGGACACTATTTTTTCATGCTTTGTTTCTAATACACAATCTCTCAATGATTAGAACAACTGGGGGAGGAGGGAAGGTCCTATTCTTTCCTTTCACCTGTGGGTTCTGGGTACTGAACTCATGTCATGTCTGGTGGCAAGCGCCTTTGCCTGTGGAGCCATCTCACTGGCCCAATGACTTGTTTTTTTAAACATTTTCTATGACCTTATGGGCCAGGCGCTGTCACAGGGACTGGGGATGCTATGCTAAGAAAGCCCTGCTCTCACTGGACTTGCACTGGGTCCAACCCCCACCCCTTCCTGGGCACTCACCATTGGCCGGGCACATGACTCTCTCATGTCCTTTCACTTTCTCTCCTCAGTGTTTTTGGGAAAAAATTTCAAATCTACAGAAAGATTGAAAAATTATGTTCTGAGCACCTGTGTATCCTCTGCTTATATGTTCTCATTATAACATTATGTTCTCGATAGATAGTTAGATAGATAGAGATATCCTCCTATGTAGACATAGAGATCTATAATACATGATATATTTCTTCATATATTCTCATAGGTAGATAAATATTTATAGAGAACATTCATTTTGCTAAGCCTCTTATTTTCCTTGTGGGTGTGTGTGAGTTTGGGCATACACATTCCAAGGCTTATGAAGGTCGGGGGATAACTTGGTTCTCTCCGTCTCCCGTGTGAATCGGGGAGATCGAGGCCATGTCATCAGACTTGGCAGAAGGCTCCTTTACCCACTGAGCCATCTTGCTGACCCAAACCATTTATTTTTTGCTAAGCTATTTAAAAAAAATTATAGATACTATGAGACTATCTTCCTCTTCCTCTTCAGAACAAACACATGTTCCAATAAACATGAAAGGATCATATCCAAGAAATTAATGTGGGTCACATCTATAATTCCAGGACTCAAGAAGCTAAACCAGAGCTACACAGTAAAATCCATTAAAAAACAAAAAAACAAAAACAAAAACCCTACCCTAGTAAAGGGGTGCGGGAGACACTGGGCTGGGTATAGGGAAAGAGTCTGAGCTCACTGCTGAGTTTGGAAAACCCACTAATCCCTGGGTTCCTCACAAGTTCAGGACTGAAAAATCCCACCATTCCTCACCCTGGAAAGCTAAACACACGCACGCACGCACGCACACACGCACACGTGCACACATACATACACACTCTCACACACATACTATCTCACACACACTTTCACACACACACTCTCACACACATACATACTATTTCTCACACATTCTCACACACACATACACATACTCTCATATACACACTCTCACACATATATACTCTCACACACACACACACACTCTCACACCCACACCCACTCTCACACATACACACACACTCTCTTTCACACCCACATACACACACAGTCTCACATATATACACACACATACACACAATCTTTCACACACACACACACACACACACACACACGATGCCCTATATAAAGCTTGCCTCCACCCAGTTCCCTGCTGCTTCTTGCCAGCCCAGAGGCAGCCACCTTCTAGTGTCTTTCCCAATAAATCTCTTGTGTGAGGCTTGTTGTGCAGAGTGACTTTGTGGTATTCCTTGGTCTTGACTGCCAAAATACATTTCCCTTCAGTGCTGCAACATTTCTATTAAAGATACCTTTCCCCTCCAAGCCGTAATGGTTATACTAGGGCCATGTTTGATGAAGGGTTAATGACCTACATGGCCTTAGGTGGACTGGGAAACTCCAGACAGGAAAATTGTTTTGACTGATGGACCTTTAGGAGCTTCTGATAAGGAGAGTCACATATCAAACCCCACTGGGATCTAGCATTTTGAGGCCATAGGAAGACTGACTTCCAGGTGAAATCTTTTATCCCCTAAAGCCCTTTTACACCCGATAAAGTCCCCAAGCTCCCTGCTCCACGTGCATGGTCTCTGCTCCCAAGGAGAGGTGGCTTTGATTGGAGGACAATCTGTTTCTGCCAATCACTATTTTTTTTTCTGGTCCCCTCCATCAATCCTACCTAGTATTTGAGAACTACTGATACATGAAAACATTAAATATATATGAAAATGCCTTCTCTCCTTTCCAATTTTCATTGCAGTTTCATACACATCTCTACTGATGTTTAGTTGTTTCACGCTCTGGTCCTACTCATCCCCCTGCTGTCTGGTGAAAACATGCATCTTCCCCAGAAGTCCTCCTCCTAGTTCCACGGCTTCTTTTTGCTTGTGACCCATTGAGACTAATTAGAGTTAGAACCAAGTGTGCATGGGAGGCTGTTTCCTGGCACACAGGTAATATGTCAGTACCTACACCACGGGATTCAAAAGGCCCTTTGTGTCTGGCTTCTAGACAGCATGAATTTCCAGACTTATCTAGATTGTAGCATTTACCAGGTCCCCATTTCATCTCGGGCTTGAATCAGCAGTGCCAACCATATTGCTTCGGGGCCTGTGCTCCTCATCCTGCTGTCTACATTGCTTCTTTCTTCCTGAAAGCCGGCAAGAAAACCTGTAATATGGGAAAGCTCCGAGACAACCCAACCTCTTTAATGAATTACAATTGGGAGAATTTTATTTTTTCTATCAAAGAGGATTAGCCTGAATCTCCTCCTTTGCTATGATTGAGCCAACTGTATGCGATTGTGAAGTTGAGTTCTTGCCAATGGGATAAGACACAGTCACTACCTATGCTAGAGAAATCAGAGAGAGGCCTCCTGGCCAGCACTCTCCCTAACCCTGTTTGGGCCTGGTGTGCCCTCTTTGCAAAAAGAAATTGGCAACTTACTTTTGTTTTGTGTATTCCTCTGTGGGAGCCGGAGAGATGGCTCAGTGGGTAAGAACTGACTGCTCTTCCAGAGGTCCTGAGTTCAATTCCCAGAACCCATGTGGTGGCTCACAACCTCTGTAATTCCAATCCTCAGGAATGCCATGTCCTGTTCTGGACACTATCCACATATGTGGTACAGACATATGTGCAGGCAAAACACCCATACACGGGCTGGAGAGGTGGCTCAGCGGGTAAGAGCACCGACTGCTCTTCCAAAGGTCCTGAGTTCAAATCCCAGCAACCACATGGTGGCTCACAACCATCCGTAATGAGATCTGACGCCCTCTTCTGGTGTATCTGAGGACAGCTACAGTGTACTTACATATAATAAATAAATAAATCTTTAAAAAAAAAAACACCCATACACATAAAATAAAGATATTAAAAATAAAATAAACATGAGTGGAAAGGGGGAAAGGAGAAAAGGAGCAGTGAGGGGGAGGGAGGGAAGGAAGGAGGGAGAAAGGAAGGGAGGGAGGGAGGGAAGAAGAGAGGGAGGGAGGGGAGAGGGGAGGGAGAGAGGGGAGAAGAGAGGGAAGAAGAGAGGGAGGAAGAGAGGGAAGGAGAGAGGGAAAGAGAGAGGGAGGGAGAGAGGGAGGGAGGGGAGAGGAGAGGGAGGGAGGGAGAGAGGGAGGAAAAAGGACTTGAATATCTGAAGACATTGCAGAAACACTGCTAATTACCAAATATATGAACTCTGGTTAGATTCTGACTCAATATAATACACATTTATAACACAATGTGAGCATGAGTTAGATGTGTGAGGGTCTTGAGGAATAGTTGCTCATCTTGTTGTCATGCTTTGGCAGTAATGCACTCAGAAATGTTTTTAGAATTGTTTTATATATATTAATACACTTTGCTATCTTCAGACACACCAGAAGAGGGCATCAGATCCCATTACAGATGGTTGTGAGCCACCGTGTGGTTGCTGGGAATTGAACTCATGACCTCTGGAAGTGCTCTTAACCACTGAGCCATCTCTCCAGCCCCTGAATTATTTTTTGAGGCAGGGGCTATGTAGCTCAGGCTAACTTCAAGCTCATGACACCACTCCTTGACTTAGCCTCCTAAAAATTAAGATTATACATGTCTATAATGCCCACCTCCCAAGATACTTTCATTTTGGAATCTACAAAATATTTTATGGAATTAAGTAAGGTTGTCTGTAAGCCTACCATCCTTTAAACTTTTATTTATTTATTCACTTATTCATCATGCACGTGTGTGTGTGTGTGTGTGTGTGTGTGTGTGTGTGTGTGTGTGTGTGCATGTATGGGTGGTGTCTGTGGAAGCCAGAAGAGGATGTCAGGTGTGTGGCTTTGAGACAGGGTTTCCCACCAAACCTGGGACAAGAAGGCAGTCAGCAAGAAAACACCCATACACATAAAATGGGCGTTTTATGACCCAGAGTGAACCTGTGTCCACTGCATGGTGCTGGGAGGAAGACTGTGTGTGTGACCACGCCCCGGTTTTTATGCAAGTCCAGGTCCTCACACTTGTGCAGCAGTAGGCTCACCCACTGAGCTATCTCGCCAGCCTCAAGTCTACCATCCTTAAAGCTACATTTGACGTTGAGTGAAAAACACATGAAGGACCGCCATTTTGTTCTGTTTCCTGTGATATAAAAATTCCCCTCTACCAGAAGATGCTCCCAGACCACCCTCCCTAAAGTTCTCCTCATTACTAACAGCACCCTCTTTTCTTTCAACCTTCCTCTCTTTCCCTCCAGGCATGTGTGTGAATGAGAATGCTGAGTCCAGAGGATGACGTCTGGTGTCTTCCTCAATTGCTTCCTACTTTACCTCAGGTTCGGGGTCTCTCACTGAACACTTGCCTCTTCCCTCAGTCCTTCCCACCCCCAGCACTGTGATGACAGACTCTGGTGGGCCTGGCCTTTACGTGGGTGTTCGGGGATCTGACCCTTTACTCACTGAGTCACCTCCATCCCCTGCCCGATTCTGTTCTTCATGGAGCTGATGCCAATAGCACTCCATAGACTTACTGGCTTATTTTCCTCTACCAGAATCTAGTTCCAACAAGAATGAAACCTGTTTCCTTTGTCTGCTGCTGACTTTCTGCAGTTATGGCTGCCACCCAAGGGTGCTGTACTGCCTGGAAGGCCACATGGATAAAGAGGAAAACTAAAAGTTCAAAGCACAGGTCAGAAGAACCAACAAAGAAATAAACAGTGGTGACATCACCTTCCCCAAAGATGCCAGGAAAGGAAGAGAAATTCGATTTTTAGGCCTGGGGGCTCTGAGCTGTCATGGTGTTTAAGCACAAATCTTATTTTTTAAGTGAAATCTTATCAAGAATCCAGCATGTAAAACCTGATAGCCAAAAGCAGATTTATTATTATAGTTTAGTCTCAAAAAATAAAAATTAAAAAATTATCCAGTGGTCATGAGGAATCTAGGAAAACCTGGCCTAGCAGTGCCAGTTTAGAAGTGAAGGGCTGGCTGGGGCAGCTGAGAAGCGGGGTTCTCTGCCTGGTGGGCTGCCTCTCCCTGGGCTGGGTTTCAGGTGAGGAGGGTGTGGCTGTCCCTGCTGGGGGCTCCCAGGGCCCTGACCTCACTGTCTTTCTCTGAGCTCTTGGCCTGCTCTGTCTGAGAGAGTAGAACTCCTTTATCAGGTCCTCCACTTCCCACTGCTCCTCCTTCAGCCTCCGGCAGCAGTGCAAGGCAGCGGGGTCAATGGGGTGAGCTTCCGTGTTGAAGATGTAGCCCCCAGCTCCCAGGATGCACTCCCCATGGGGGGTCATCACAGAGTCAAAGGTGGAGCCATTGTTGTGGATGAAGTTGTTTGGGTGAAACAGAAGGTAGAGGTATTTCACAGTCTCGGCCAGGAAGAAAGACTCCATGCGGTTGTCAAGCTTGTGATCCCGGAGGTCCTTGATCTGCCACGGATGGAAGAAGCAGAGGAGTCAGCAGAAACACGGTCTGGGAGTAAGGGTCAGGCAGCTAACATTATCAACTGCTCTGCCACCAAACAGCTTTTGGGTGAATCACTTCTCGGAGTTGCCTTCCAAGCCACCAGGACCTGTCACCTGAATCATCACCAACAGGACTTCCTGCTTCCATCCTTTCCCTGAGGCACACTGAGATTGTGGGTCAAACCTCTTCCTGCTTGGATCCTTTCCTTGCAGTTCCAGCCACAAAGCACACTCTCCCCTGAGGGTCTTTATGAATGCTTTTTGCACACAGGTCCCAGGAAGTAAAGGAGCCAGCTAAGCGCCTGATGGGGGACAGAAGAAGCGCCTCTGCCCCTCTGCCTCTGAACTCCCTGAACTCTGCTGAGACTCCTTACCCTTTATAGACACTGTATCTATCACTGCCCACATTAGACAGACAGACAGACAGATGTAACTCCTGTGTGATGTAGAATATGTAACCCAAGAGTCAATATTATTAGCAAAGATTAGGATAAAGAAATTTGGGCTGGAGAGATGGCTCAGCACTTAAGAGCACTAGCTCCAGAGTTCAACTTCCAGCAATTTATTATTAAATAAATCATGACACTGTGGAACGACATGACATATCCATTTGTCTCTGACACAGAGCTCGTGACAGAGACACAACATTCCTGACCTAACCTTGATGAGCATCAGGTTTTTACTACTGCAAACAACTAACTATGGGTCAGCTGCAGAAAAAGTTAAAAAGATCACAGGCAGAGATTAGTAGGATAATTTACTATAAATTACTTTTAGCTTCTTAGATTTACCAATACATCTCAGCAAAAGTAATTCTCAGTGGGCATTTAGCTTGCACAATCTGTGACTCAACTATGGACTCAAGTCAGATTTTCTTCCCTGTTTGACATCATGCACCTCGGGAGCCTCCAGCAGGCCTCCTTCTCATGGACATGAGCTTTGCCTTCCCAGTGGACGTCTCGCTTGGTTTTCAGAGAACTGAACGCACAGGAAGCAGAAGAAGCCACTGCTTTATTACGGTACTCCCTGCAGTCTCCTCTGTCACAAATGAGTCCAGCAGGGGATGCAGCTCAGTGGTGGAGCCCTGCCCAGGCACACACCTGGCTCTAGGTTCAATCTTTAGCACCATGAAGGGAATAAAGGACCTATCTGTACTTTATTTATAAAATATTGTCACATTTCAAAACTTTGCAGGAGTTTTACTGTTTTATTTTGAAATCCACACCCCACACAAGCTCTATAGACTCCCAGGAAACTCCCAGTATATTTTCTTTACATCTGCTTTAAATGTATAAAGCATCTGTCTGTCGCCTGTTGGAGACTGTAAGGGTATCAGCGCTCTCTCAGAGTTGCTGGTGTGTTATTTCTAAAGTACAAATCAGATCATGGTACTGCTCTGCTGTGGATCCAAGTCTACTCTCTCCTGTGCTGTAAAGGCCTCCTTACATGGCCGACCGCGTCCTTTCAGACCTCTAACTTTCCTCCTGGCTCACTCTCCACTCAGACACACTACACTGGCTTGCTCTCTCTCTCCAGACACACACATTTTCCTTATTTTTCCAACTAAAATGTAAGACCCTCCTGAGAGCCAGGGTCCCGGTCTGCCTGAGTCTAACTCATGGCCTGAAACAGTGCATGGCACAAGGAAGCCACATGGAACCCTGGGGGACGGCAGAGCTGCTTACTAAGGGCCATGCTGGGATGCAGCGCTACTGGACTCCTGAGTTCCTCCTAAGATCCCCTTAAAAAGCCCTCCAACAACCTTTGTACAAACCTCACCTTGCAAAGCACATGTTCTGACAGATGGAGCACTGATGCAGGCAGACGCAGGTCAGGAACTTAGGGCCTAATCCACCTTGGTAGCTAGGCCCCAGCCATTTGAAAACTCTGGTTGAACTGAGAAGACCAGTAACAACGACAATTTGGCTTCTAAAAGTAAATTAACTCGTTTCTTTATATGTCTGATTGCCCTGGGGACCCCACATAAAGGCCACCAGGCAAGATGTCTATCAGTCACCTAACATTCTTCTACTGTCTACTCACTGCTTACCTAGCAATGATAAACAGCAGGCCAAAGAGAGACTTTCAACCTCCTCCACGGTTCCTTCTGTGTGTCCTGTATCTACACCAGCTTGTGAGAAGACATGGGCTCTAAGTCTAGAGTCCCCGTCTGCAGAGTCTTTCCCTGAATAAGGCCTGGACTGTCTTGAGTCACTCCGCCTTTGCCTGTCTTTCCTCCTTGCTGACCTTTCACACCTCCACCAGATACGCGCCTTCAGCAAGCTTCCCTGTTCATGACTTGACAACCCCTCCCTCTGGTGACAATGCTCCAACATTGTCAAACCACCACGATGGCTTCTGAGCGGCCAGAGGAGACAACTGCCAAGTCCCTGGGCCCCTGAAACACTTACCGTGGCAAACCCGCACTCCACCTTGCTGATCTTCTCGATGGACTCCACGGCATCTCTCCCCAGTTCTAAGAGTGTGGGATCCCCTGTGGCACGGTAGAGGTACATTGCACTCTCGATGAGCTCTGTGAAGGCGAGCAGGACATTCTCAGTGACTGACAGGCATGGCACGGGCCGCTCAGGGGAGCCAGCGGAGGGTTCCTCCCCTCCATACCTGGTCCCCGGAACACCCCTGGAGAGAATCATGGCTTGGCTTTTGGGAACTTGGTGGACTGCAACCCACGATACCAGCACAGCTATGGCTCTATTACTAAACAGACCCTGACATCGTGGGAAGACTGAGTATACCCAAGCTCACTCTCCAGAGCCAAGATGCACTCCCTGATCTTAGTTTAGTGCAGCAGACTCCCGTCCCCGAGGAAGAGAGGCAGCAGCCTCTGAGGTAGAGAAGGCAGCAGAAGTTGTGACCACAACATCTGCTGCTTCCCTGACCCCCGCAGCACACGCAGCTGTCTGACCGGCGACTCTTCCCAGGGGTGATGTGATAAGAACACCACGGAACAGTTTTAGGAAGGCACATCTGCCCAACTTGTGCAAGGCGCTGAGGGGGTGATTCACAGCACCACAGGGGAAATAGTAATTACAAGCTAGCTGGGTGTGGAGGTACACACCTAAAATCCCAGTGCTTGGGAAATAACAACTTGAGGATCAGGGGTTCTAATCACCTTCACCAGTACAGGGAGCTCAAGGCTAGCCTAGGCTACGTGAGACTATGATATGGCCGGGCGGTGGTGGCGCACGCCTGTAATCCCAGCACTCTGGGAGGCAGAGGCAGGCGGATTTCTGAGTTCGAGGTCAGTATGGTCTACAGAGTGAGTTCCAGGACAGCCAGGGCTATACAGAGAAACCCTGTCTCGAAAAAAACAAATCCAAAAAACCAAATAATAAATAAATACATACATACATACATACATACATACATACATACATAAATACATAAATAATTGTTATGGGGAAAAATGTTTTTCTGCTGTTGGTAGGCTCAGTGGGCATAAGTGAGAGTTCATTATATCTACTCTTTCTTTGTTTCTTTCTTTGATTCTTTCTTTCTCTCACTCTTTCTTTCATTCTAGTTGTTTTGAGATAGGGGTTCTCTGTGTAGCCCTGGCTGTCCTGGAACTAGCTCTGTAGAGCAGGCTGGCCTTGAACTCAGAGACCCGCCTGACTCTGCCTCCTGAACCACTCCCACCCACGTTCATTTTGTTTTCTACCTCGATACCTACCTCTTCCCAAATAAAAGACCCACTCTTCCTCCCTCCCGCAGCACCTCTTCTGCCTGGCTGTCTCCTCCTGACCAACTCCAGTTCTTGTCCACTCAGACACTCATTCCATAGTGCCGGGTGCACAGGCAGGCACACCACCTACCACTGAGCTGTGTCCATAGCCTTGGCTACTCTGACCCTGGAGAACAAGTCTCTGGCTATCTCGTGAGCACTCCTGATTCTTCCTTCCCTCACCCCAGGCTTCTGTTCACATTCTAGGGTGCATTCCAGGGCAGAAGAACACGCACAGAAAAGACAGCGCTCTCCTGGGAGGCCTCTCTCTGCTGCCAGCAGCTGGCTGGGACAAGGCCAACTTTTCTCACACAAGGACCTAGTGTGTGAGCCAGTACTCTGCTGTATGTCTCCCCGGCAACTCTGGAGGGCAGTCCAGGGAGGTGGAAGCCTCTAGAGACTTAGGTTAGGTTCTGTAAGTGCCATCGAAGACTCACAGCATAGTCCCACACACTGGCCAGCCTAGCTTCAGAACAGCACCTTCTCTCTCACCTGCCATGGTTTGGGGGTAGGAGGGGTGACTCAACTACTACACCCCTAGAATTCCTGGTGGTGGTGTGTACTCCTATCTGATCCCTTCCTGCCAGCCAGGCCTGCAAATAGGGCAGGTGGCCCAGAAAGCAGTGAGCTCCCCACGCTGGTGATGACTGGGCCAAGATTGGAGACCCAATGACTCTCTGGGGATTTCGGTGAGAAGACCCGTCTGAAGCCCTAATGCTGAAACTGCATCTGAGCATTTGATATGTAGTTGAGACTCTTGAGTTTTATCTTACCTCCTGGAAATGATAAATATGACTGATTTTTCTAAAGAGTTTCCTTCCTTCCTTCCTTCATTTTTTTTAAAGAAAAAACTGTACCTTTTAAAATAATTTTTTCTATTTTATGTGCATTAGTGTTTTTTCAGCATGCACATCTGTGTGAGTGTGTTGGATCCCCTGGTACTGGATAGAGGTAGTTATGAGCTACCGTGTGGGAGCTGGGAATTGAAGTCGGGTCCTCTGGAAGAGCAGTCAGTGCTCTTGACCTGTGAGCCATGTCTCCAGCCCCCCTCGAGAGTTTTCTCTCTCTCTCTCTTTTTCTCTCTCTCTTTCTTTCTTTCTTTCATTTTTGGTTTTTGAGACAGGGTTTCTCTGTGTAGCTCTGGCTGTCCTGGAACTCACTCTAGACCAGGCTGGCCTCAAGTCAGAAATCCACCTGCCTCTGCCTCCCAAGTGCTGGGATCACAGGCGTGTGTCACCACTACCCGGCTCGAGAGTTTTCTTACAGAAAGAAAAGAAAATAAAAGAAAACAAAACAAAACAACAACAAAAAAACCCTAAAAACAACATGAGAACAAATGTCCGAGAAACACCAAGAACTGTAGTCCATGCAGAGTCCCTGTGTGTGACCTCTGACCCCTCTACCAGCATCTCTGTACTGGTCTCTTCACTCCCAAGCTTCTGCGTTGCCTGGGGTGAGAGGAGGGAAGGAACGGGGCACAGAGCATGGAGCAGTGGGAGGCAGGAGGAATGCTGGTCTCGTGGCTCACGGGGCAATCAGGTGACAAGGGAGGACGCGCAGAGCCAGCCTACCATGCCCAGACAACCATAACGTGGCCATGTGCCTACCTGCTGACTAAGCTCAGCCTCTCTCCCTGGTCCTTCCCTCCTCACAGAGGACATCAGAGCTGGTAAAGAACTTAAGACAGTGTCCAGTCTGTGGTCCTCTCCCTGATTCTGAGCTCGCAAGGATGAGACACAGTGGTCTTGGCTTCAATGGCCCAAGGTTCTAACAGCCCATATGGCAGACGTGTACTTTACACAAACCACTGACAGAGGTGGCCTGTAGTTTGTGATGTCCTGGTGGCATCTCTCTCTTTTCTCATATCTCCAAGTTTGAAAGAGCTTGAGACTTAGATGGGAGACATGTACTTAACAGCCTTTAGCAAGCCACTTCAACCCAGAAGAACTCAGTTTCCACAGCTAACAGGGAAACAGTCTGGAGCTGTTAGAGAAGGCAAGAAAGGAGCCTGGGGAGCACCTGTGACGGTGAGGGTGTGAAGAACCCAAGATGCAGGTGGGCCATGGACCAAAGACACTGCTTACCCGGTCGGAGTGGGTAGCCTTCTCGCTTCTCCACTGTGTATCCCTGAGGAATGTTGTAGAACTCTGGCAGCCCCCCAAACTGCTTCCAGACAGTGTAGTAGTTGAGGAAGGTCCTCATGGCATTGTCAATATCCCCAATAAGGCTCTGTGGAAAAGCATGGGCGTCAGGTCAGCTGGCTCAGGCAGAGAGCCCACAGGAAAACTTCACTGTCAGTTACTCTCAAGGAAATGGCAAAGCAAAGCCTTCGAAGCAGAAGTGTTGATGTCAGTGCTGATGTCAGAGCTGAAGTCAGTGATGACGTAACCATTGACGGCAGCCCCAAGCGAATATCTCTGGGCCTTGTCCGTTAGATATAAAATTCAGCACCTATCTAATCCCTTGTGGAGGATCTGAGAGTCCATATTAAGTCTTTGGGCCTCCACGGTCAGCGTCTGCTATTATCAGACTTTTACTCTGGCCAGCTGTTCCAAAATTCTAAGCACAGTGGAGAGACTGAGCCTGTATGCTAAGATGCACGAGGATTCCACACCTCTAGCACACAGCCGTGTTTACTAGTGGGCTTTATAAGCTTCCCAAGTCTCTTTATGTAGATGTAAGAAAATGAGTGTGATGTGTCCCTGCACTACAAACAGCTTTTGAACGTGCTGCTCTGCACTTTTCCTTATTTGTTCAATAGTATATCTTGGTTTTCTTCCACATGGACAGAAAGGGCTCTTCTGTTTCTACAGTTGCACAGCATTCTGTCACCTAGACTGCAGCTGAGTCTATTCTATAAGTTCTCATCTGGCTGGCTTCCAGTCCTTTGCTGTTTCCTAAACAATTAATGCTGCAACAGATGCTACCTTATGTGCCACTTCAAGCATATGAATCACTGTTAAGTCTATTTAAGGAATCCTCTGTCTGTCTGTCTGTCTATCTTTTTTTCAGACAGTGTTTTACCATATGATTCTGTTTCTCCTGGAACTCACTAGTTAGACCATGCTGCCCTTGAACTCACAGAGATCCACTTACCTCTGCCTCCCAAGTACTAGAATTAAAG
This sequence comes from Apodemus sylvaticus, assembly GCF_947179515.1. Lineage (NCBI taxonomy): Eukaryota > Metazoa > Chordata > Mammalia > Rodentia > Muridae > Apodemus > Apodemus sylvaticus. The sequence goes on from NC_067476.1 coordinate 141,191,696, forward strand.
GTATATGCCACCATGGGTGGATCAATTACCTATTTTTTTAAAATTCTATGTAAGTAATTTTAAATTTTAATTATTCCTCCTAGTGATTTACTGTAGTGCAACAGCAATCTTTGTTTCTTCATGTTTCCTTGACTCCTTATGTGTGCACGTATGTTCCTGTGCATCTCTGTGTGTGTGTGTGTGTGTGCGCGCGCGCGCGTGGTAGGCTGTCCATTCTCACAGCCTCTTAAGTGTCTTTCTCTTAACACTTGGGAGGTAGAGGCAGGGGGATCAGAAGGTCAAGGTCACTCTCTATCACGAAGTCATTCCAAGGCCAGTGTGGCAGATGTATGGTCCTGTCTCAAAGCACAAGCAAACAAAAGGCATCTTTAGATTACCAAATATTTCAGTAGGTGAAATACTTTGGTATAGGCAGGGGTAGATCAGATGGGTTCTGAGGTCCCTTCTAACTATAATTCTATCAGACTATCTGGGGAAAAATCAGGATGGTGAGCAGAACAGGCCACTGTGTCAGGGCGGGAAACTTGAAAGAAATGTCCAGTGAAAAAGCAGTTGTTGCCAACAGCCATTCCTACATCGCCTGGAGCAATGCTGCGAGGTATTGACAGTGGCACCAAAGCCACAGCCAACTGGGGAGTCGGCTCCTAATGCTCCTGTTTAGGCAGGATCAAATTATCTGTCTAGTTCGGTTAGGTTCTTCCTTCCACACACTGCCCTCCACACTCCAGCAACTAAAGCTCCTTATTCGATACCTTAGAATAAGCCTGGATTATCATACCACAGGAAAATGGTCCTTCTCTCTGACAAGTCCTACCTGAAGACCAGGCCAGTAGGCCTCCAAGGACTGGAAGACAGGCATGGACACAGTCCCCTTGTACATCTGCACCCAGAGGTACCAGTCATCGAAGTGCGTGTAATTCCGGATGGCTTTGTTGTACTCTGCATTGCAGGGGAAGAGACAATGGACACAGGTGGCTGAAGAGACAGACAAGCCTCAACAGTGGAAGCATACACACGTACTCCGCGCAGTGCCCAGCCTTGAAGCAAACCAGGACACATCAAGGCAGGCACACTAGAAAGGAACACGGGGTCAAAACCCCAGGCCCCATTGTAGCTCTTCCTTCTCCATACGCTAGCAAAGACCTGGGGCCAATTTTCCCCTCATTAGCCTCAGGTTTAATAATAAATAGATGTTAGGTTGGAAAAGTATTTGGTTTTCAACAAGACAAAACTCTTCCTACAGGGGGACGTGTCAGTGGGAAGTTGAGGTGACATTTCTCCCCTAGGACGTGAGTCCAGGAGGAATTTAGTTTTGTGTGCACTGCAGAATCCCCACTACTAGGACAGTGCATAATAAATGTATTCTGGACGAACCAAATGCAGACACCGATTCATAAGCTTTGAAAAAAACGTAATAAGAATTAAGACAACCCATGCTCACAGCTTGGCGCAGGGGTTGGTATCTCAGTGATACCCACTAAATATGCAGCAAATAAATCAATAGTAGCTGAGATAATTATCACTGTGTGTCCAACAGGCCTGCATGAGAGATTATTTATTACTAGTGTCCGTTGACCTGAAAGGTTGATATATTAACTTACTGGTTAGAAATGTGACCTACTGCATATAAAGGAGTGGTGTACTGAGAATTTTGGTTTCTTTAAAAAAAAAAAAAAGACACAAAAATGTTATAGAACATGTTTTTGTTTTGATCCCGGGTATGAGATATGGACCTGCTTTTTCAAAGAAGCTGACTATGGCTTGCTCTATCCTCTAGCAGGGGTGTGATTTTGCCAGCAGCAGATAATTTCTGAAAGTGTCTGGTACTTTGAATTCTGAGGACTCTTGAAAGGGTGTAAATGCTAGGGCTCTGAGAGGGGCTTAGTCGCTGCCGCTACTGCTGCTGGTTGCTGTTTTTGTGGCTTGTCAAGTAGTCATGTCAAGAAACAAGAAGGTGAAATTGGATTTTCTGACAGTGAAGATCAAACTTTCCCCAGCGCCCTAGTCAGCAGAAAGTTGTCTAGCGATATTGACACCTCTTCTCCCTCCAGCCTTCTTCCTCTCCTACCTGGTGTTGGGGTCGGAAGGGTGGGATAGGAGTAGAGAAGGGTGGTAGGTAAAGTAACCTAGAAAGCAGCCAAAAGTCCAGCTACAGAGTGGGAGAAACCCAAAAATGAGTAAGGCACAGGGCATATGCCAAAGGCCCAGGACTCTGAGGAGGTGCGTACTGCTAACTAGGCAGGACATGTAAGCTAAACTCTGAAGAGAGGACAGAACGTAGATACATGAAAACACAGCAGGAGAAGCAAGCACCATGCAAAGTGACCAAGAGGTAAGGAATCCCGACCAGTTAGAGAAAGCAGTATCTCCAGCAGCTCCTAATGGTTGTTGTGTAATGGTTCCCTCCAAGATTAAAGCCTTCCATGTTGGAGGGAAGCACGTTAAGACACAGGTTAGAAAAGAAGTGAAAAACAGGAGGTAAAGCAATGGGGAAGCTCAGAAGGCTCGGGAAGTAAACAACTCTGAGGCTTCAGGAAGTCCCTGAAATCAACCAGATACACTGAGCCTGTCCCTCAGCAAGAAAATCTATGCGGCAAGGCCTGCCTAGAGATTGTCTGTGGCAAGCTGAGATGCCTGGCCAGGCTCAGACTAGCACCCAGCCACCTGGAAGAAGCAGAGAGCTGCCTAAAACATGCAGGGATCAGCCTCACTTCCTGGAGAGGCTTGGACCATGGGAGCTGCCGGGAAGAGGCTCTTCAACCTGTTGGGCTGTTTGACAGGTTTCCAGCTTTTGTGAGCTGTCACTCAGGCTGGGGTGGGCTTTGGTGATGCAGGTATCTTTGAGTCATTTCTGCTCCTGGAAGTAACCCCTCACTTATTTCTATGTAACCCCAATAAAACTCACTATTCACCAAGATGGATCTTGGTGGTATCCGTATGTCACTGGTTCCCTATCTGGAATGAAGAGATGTTTGTTCTTGTCGCCTCAGAAATAGTGTCATACAACAGAGGTAGAGTTGGGAAAATATAGGGTTTAAGGTTATCCTTGGCTACAAAGAATTTGAGACTCAGACTCAAAACCAGAAATACATAAATAAGTAAAACAAATAGAACAAAACTTAAACCAAACAAAACCATAAAACATGGGGCTGGAGAGATGGCTCAGAGGTTAGGAGCACTGGTTGCTCTTCCAGAGGTCCTGAGTTCAGTTCCCAGCAACCACATGGTGGCTCATAACCATCTATAGTGAGATCTGGTGCCCTCTTCTTCTGGCCTGTAGGTGTACATGCAGGCAACTCACTATATAAGCAATAGTTTAAAAAAAAGACCATAAAACATAAAAAGAAACTATGAAGAGGCACCGTGTACAACATGAGCCTCAGTAGCTCTGAATGCAGGATCGGTAGGTTCTGTAGACACCTGACAATAATCTGACATACACAATAAAGCACAATCAACAGGACTTGTAGGAAAAGCCCCCTTACCCTGCCCCTTTTACCTAGAAACATGGCCATGAGCTTCTTATCCTGAAGAAGGATGGCTCCTTTTACCAAGTACTCAAAATAGGAATCCACACCAGCCCCGATGCCTGCATCCTGGGCCACCCATTTGCCAGTGAGCACATCGATGTGATTGCCAACCTACAAGAGAAACACAATCTTTAGGAAGGACACACTTAGTGCTCTGACTGCCCGGTAAGATGCCAGGCAGGCACCTCAGTGCTTGATACATGCACCTATGGAGGAGGGCATGGGGCTGCCCCACAGCTATCCTTCCTGCACATCTCTAATGGGGAGACACAGCTCGTGCACATTTGAAAGGACTTAGCATACCAAACAAAAAAGAAAAAGAATGGCCTAATGTATTTGCTCTTGCTGAGAGTGTAGGTGAGATGAAACCCTGTTTCTAGAATCTGTCTCAGACCCAAGGCAAGTTTGTGACTCCAGTGTCTAAAAATCCAAGAGAGATGGGCATGGAGTTCAGTAGAAGAATGTTTGTTTAGCATTTGCAAGACCCCGGTTTAACCCTTAATATCAAAAAGCCAAAAGCAAAACAGTTCACTCACTCACACACTCACACACACACACACACACACACACACACACACACACACGCACACATATACACACAAATTCAGGAAAGACCTAGGAAGCTGATAGAGAAGTTGCCTCTATGGAAAGGAATTAGACAGCTGGAGGGCTGGGATCAGAGGGGACTCCTCTGGTATCACTGGGTACATTTTGTGTATGCTTTGGCCTTTGAATCCCATGACTATAAAGCCTTTTAAAAGTAACCATTAAGGGTTTTCCATATAACTTGGACTCTCCTGGAAACCTCACTTCAGCTGGTTTACAGCCAGTTGAAAAGATACAGCTAAGCATTCTGTTACTTCGGGAGCCTCATCTAGGAAGACCAAAAGACATTCACTTGGAAGGTGAGTTCCTGGAAAGTCCAGTATAGGAGGAAGGGGCAAGTGACTACTGCAAGGGGAAGCAACCTGTCAGGGTGAGTGATGGTGATCAAGCAGGTTCTCCTGGAGGGCACTCAGGGCAATGTGCTGGGATCTGAAAACTGGCACAGAAGATGCCCCTCAGAGGGAGCTCACCACAGACACCATCGTGTCAGTCACTGGTAGAGAACTGGAACGTGGGACTTCCAGACAGAAGCAAAGCAGAGTAGTGTCCTGCCTTGTTGTCCAGAGTGCACAGGGATGGTAAAGGACAAGGAACAGATAGGACCATCCACGCCCACCACAGTTCCAGGGCTGCAGCAAAGCCTGCCTGCGGTGGACTAAGGATGTTACCGTGCGTCTCCAGTGGGCATCTAAAGGGGTTTTCTGGTTCCTCAGACATGCTCCACTCCCTAAGCTGCCAGCACAAGACTCTACATAAAATCATTTTCAAACACAAGGAGTTACAGTGACTCTGCACAGTTCTTAATACAGTAGCATCACTGCTGGAATATCTGAGGGCCAGAGAGGTTGAACAACCTTGAAGCAGGGCCATGGCTTGATTCTAGCAGTGAACTGAATCCAGTGTTACTGTCCTAATTGTTGTTAGTGTCACTGCTTTATCCTGGTAGGATCTGAAATTAGCTTTGAGAGTTAGCTTGCCCAGAATGTGTTAAACTTCCATTTATTAATAGGAACTGAAGGGAAAATTAAGCCCTAGGGTCAACTATGCTTGGGAAAGAGATTCCTTTACCATTGAACTTAATAACTTTTATTCTGTCCAAGTTCTTCATGACTCTAAAAAAAGTAAAAAAGTTTTAAAAAAATCCCAATACCATATGCAAGAATCCCCCAATATAACTGTTCTGGAATCGTTTTTGTTTTTCATAGAACAGCCATTCAACATCTCTCAGCACTAGTGTTTTAGGAAACACAGTTTTGCACTGGCCATGTGAACTGATAATCTATGGTCAGTGAGTCAGGGGTGTGAAGCGGATGACTCCTTCCTAGAATTAAGAAAGGCTCAAAGTGACCAGAACCCTGCTCCCTCCAAGGATGAGCCATTTGCCTCTCCTCTCTCCTGTGTCAGCCAGTTTAACACAGCTAGGGTCATTTTGGAGGACAGAACCTCAACTGAAGAAATGCCCCTAGCAGACTGCCCTGTGAGCAGGCCTGTGGCATCTTCATGACTGCAGACTGATGGAGAAGGTTCCACTGTGGGCAGTGGAACCCTTGGGCTGGTGTTCCTGGGTGCTCTAAGAAAGCCAGCTGAGCAAGCCAGAGGTGGTAAGCCTGTGACCAGCACTCCCCCATGGCTCTGAATCAGTTTCTGCCTCAAACTCCTGCCCTGACTTCCCTGGATGGTAGACTACAAGATGCAATAGAAAACGTTCCATCCCAGTTGTTTTCAGTCATGGTGTTTTACCACTACATCAGAAACCCCTAACTAAGACAGCTTCTGTGGCAAAATGTAAAAGGAGGCTCAGTCTACTTTTGGTACCCTGGACTACACCTACAGTCACTGTAAGAGTCCCTTGGCTGGCCTTCCTTAGACCTATGGGTCTCATAAACGGGGGGCACAGAAGCCTTGGCTTATACACGAAAGCCAAGAGCTGACCTACCAGCCCGATATCTGACCGGCTCTCCCAGAGACGCATCAGGGCCACTCTGGCCACATCTTCAAACACAGGGTCACCGGTGAGGCTGCTCAGGGTGGCAAATTCCACAATGAAGGTCCCAATCCCTGCTGTACAGGTAACAGGGGTCTCTCCAGGGTTCACGCCATGAAGCAGGTTCACAGTTCCATAGGGCATGCCCGTGGGGGTCTGAAATGCTAAACCGTCAGAAACTTATGACTCCAGGTAGAAGAGAGATGGGCGGTTAGACCTCAAGCCTCAGGCCTCAGGTGGCCCTGCTTTCTGTTTTTCCTGGGTGATTGTTTGTGTCTGAGCCAGAGAAAGACAATATGTCCCACCGCCGGACCCTGAACTGCCTAACCCAGCCGCTGTCAAACACTATGCTGTGTCACCTTGGGTTCCCACTGTGGTAAGGAGAGCTGCTGGAAAGAGCGGAGCTCCCAGCTGCACACTCCACACCAGCCGGCACAGCATTTTATTTTACTACTTTATTTTTACACTATGCCTTCCAAAGCCAGGCGGGTCACTGAGTGTGAAGCAGGCAAGGTTTGTGCTTTAGGAGAAGTGGGGCCACACTGGAAGTCACTCACAGATGCTCACCAAGTGAAACAGACTGGTAGAGGAGTCCATTTTAGATCCCTGATTCAAATAAAAGTGCAGGGACAAAATTATTTTTAAAATAAAAATCTAAACATAGGAAACAAACCAAACAAACCGCTGATATAATACAACCCCCTGCTTACAGGTAGGGGCTGTCATGCCAGTAACAAGTGACTCAGCTAAAGGTCACATCGGAGAGTCATACAGAGAAGGAATTGGAATTGCCTGCCCTGACCTCACCCCTCCAAATCCAGCCCAGTGCTCTGCCCATCCTACCCCACGTCTAGGGAAGAACTTAACAATGAGCTCAGGATAGAGATTTCCTCTCCAGGCCCAAAAGGCCAACAATGTCAGGGCAGTCTACATGTCACCAAATTGTGAACTAAGTTGTCAAAACTTGTAAGCGCACTAAGCACCAGACATGCTGTCTGCTGGAGGAATGGAACCTGCTTTCTGGCACAGAGCAGGCAAGGAGAAAGAGTCCCACGCAGGAAAAGCTCAAAGGGATATTCTAGGGACAGGCAGGAGGTATTGAAGGAAGGGTCTGAGAATCTTCTGAGACCCACAGAGGCGATACACTGGTGCTGGCTTTCTAATTACTCAATATGAACTTTAGAATATGTATATTTCTCACTGCAAATAATTTTTCAGTGGGAAAAAAAAATAGAAGGGGCAATAAGGCAGCTTTCTCCAAGGATGAGTCACATGAAACATGTTTGTGAGGAGACGTGGCCATGGCTGTGAGCCTTGGTCTTCCCTGGGGCTGAAAGGCAAGTGCTACACTTGAGAGACAAATAAGTAAGGAGGCCAAGGAGCTATGCAGCGGCAGTCACGCGTCTGGGTGTGCGATCCCTAGACTTCTGCCACACCCAGGAGGGAACACAGTGTCCAGCTGACACTGCCGAGCTCGGCCTTGGTGGCCCCACTGGATAAAAACAGGGAGGCCTGGCTTGAAGTCCTGAATGTGGCTTAACCACAGAAACCGATCCCTCTCATCTGGTTGGCCAAGCATCCCCTCCTGCCTAACCTGAGATTAGCCTTCTAAAAGGCACATCTAGCAGGTGAGAATTATGGTTCGCAGAGAAACTGAGCAATGGAGCAGGAGAGTGAGGGGGTCAGGATGCTGGGTGGCAGAGGAAAACCTCAAACCCATAGCTCCTGATGCTTGGATCAAAGCTGTTCCCTGGGGCCCTCTTACCCTAGCAGCATGTGGGCTGGGATGGAGCAAGAGGGCTCACTGAAAACAAATACAAGGACCATGCGCCTGTGAAACTCACTTCTGGCTTATACCTGCAAACAGCAGTAGTATCAGCTTAGCCAGCCTGAGCCAACACCCTCTGATTTCTACAGTGAAAACTTTGATTTTTATTGTGGATGGTTTCTAAAGGGGCAGAAATAAAGATTTGAGGTTCAAAAAAAAATTAGGGAAAAATCTCAGCATTGCCATTTTTACCTCCTGCAAGAAAAGATTAGAGCCAGACATGGTGGGGTATATCTGTCAGCTCAGCTCTGGAGACAGGCAGGACTGTCAAAAGCTCAAGGTAAGCCCTGTCTATACAGTGAGTTCCAGGCCAGCCAGAGTCCACCCTCCCACCCCTCCACCCCCACCCGTCTCTGCCTGACTCTCACCTGGGAGGAGTTTGCGGGCTGCCTCCTCCGCCATCCTGAGGAGAGGTCCAGAACAAGGCCATCCAGCCTCCACCTCCACACCGGCCTTCTTTGACAAGAGATGAGCAGAAAGGAGGCCTCCTACCACTGAAGATGGCAGAAAACACAAGTGTCAGGGCCCTAAGGACCAGTCTTTCTCTTATGCTAACCAGAACTGTGCCTCACTAGAAAGGAGCTAATGAAAACGCCATCTCTACCCAGAAGAGTGACATACATCTCTAATCCCAGTGCCTGGGAAGTAGACAAGAGTTTGAAGCTAGCCTGGACTATATAGTAAGAACCTGCCTTGAGAAACAAACAATTCTATTGGCTTTCATAGTGCTGCAAGGCTATGCTGGCTGGAGAAAAGTGTCAACAGACTTACCCAGCAATGGACCTGAATGCTGCAGTACTGACCGGTACCAAGATGGTCCACTGGTGCAGCACTGGCATGAGGGTCATAGGAATAACCAACCACTTTCTGATTAGGTTTGAAGCTTGCTCCACCGGAGGAAATTTGTGTCTTGGTAACATAAACCTGATCAAAAGCCCATGGTAAGGTAGGTCACAGGTTCTTAGAAGGGAACCTACTACTGTTGGGTTACTACATAGGCATGTTATCAAACACCTTCCAAATATTTATTTTTATACTCACACATTAGTACTGCAGAAAAGAGCTTCTCTGAAAGTAGTCAGTATTGTAGCATTCCACTTATTCTCCATGCAGAGGCCAGAGTCATAACTGGTCAAAGCGCTGAGAGTAAGAGACTGCTGAGTGCTCAGCCCTCAACAGAGCATCTGTATCACTCACACTCAACAGAGCATCTGTATCGCACTCACTCAACAGAGCATCTGTATCACCCTCACTCAATACAGCATCTGTATCACTCACTCAACAGAACATCTGTATCACACTCACTCAACAGAGCATCTGTATCACACTCACTCAACAGAATATCTGTATCACACTCACTCAACAGAGCATCTGTATCACACTCACTCAACAGAGCATCTGTATCACACTCACTCAACAGAACATCTGTATCACACTCACTCAACACAGCATCTGTATCACTCACTCAACAGAACATCTGTATCACTCACTCAACAGAACATCTGTATCACACTCACTCAACAGAGCATCTGTATCACACTCACTCAACAGAGCATCTGTATCACACTCACTCAACAGAACATCTGTATCACACTCACTCAACAGAGCATCTGTATCACACTCACTCAACAGAGCATCTGTATCACACTCATTCAACAGAGCATCTGTATCACACTCACTCAACAGAGCATCTGTATCACTCACTCAACAGAACATCTGTATCACACTCACTCAACAGAGCATCTGTATTACACTCACTCAACAGAGCATCTGTATCACACTCACTCAACAGAGCATCTGTATCACACTCACTCAACAGAGCATCTGTATCACTCACTCAACAGAGCATCTGTATCACACTCACTCAACAGAGCATCTGTATTACACTCACTCAACAGAGCATCTGTATCACCCTCACTCAATACAGCATCTGTATCACTCACTCAACAGAACATCTGTATCACACTCACTCAACAGAGCATCTGTATCACTCACTCAACACAGCATCTGTATCACTCACTCAACAGAACATCTGTATCACACTCACTCAACACAGCATCTGTATCACACTCACTCAACACAGCATCTGTATCACTCACTCAACAGAACATCTGTATCACACTCACTCAACAGAGCATCTGTATTACACTCACTCAACAGAGCATCTGTATCACCCTCACTCAATACAGCATCTGTATCACCCACTCAACAGAACATCTGTATCATACTCACTCAACAGAGCATCTGTAGCACTCACTCAACAGAGCATCTGTAGCACTCACTCAACACAGCATCTGTATCACTCACTCAACAGAACATCTGTATCACACTCACTCAACACAGCATCTGTATCACACTCACTCAACAGAGCATCTGTATCACATTCACTCAACAGAGCATCTGTATCACACTCACTCAACAGAGCATCTGTATCACCCTCACTCAACACAGCATCTGTATCACTCACTCAACAGAACATCTGTATCACACTCACTCAACAGAGCATCTGTAGCACTCACTCAACACAGCACCTGTATCACTCACTCAACAGAACATCTGTATCACACTCACTCAACACAGCATCTGTATCACACTCACTCAACAAAGCATCTGTATCACACTCACTCAGCATAGCATCTGTATCACACCCACTCAGCACAGCATCTGTATCACACTAACTCAACACAGCATTGTATCACTCACTCAACAGAGCATCTGTATCACTCACTCATCAGAACATCTGTATCACTCACTCAACAGAGCATCTGTATCACTCACTCATCAGAACATCTGTATCACACACACTCAACAGAGCATCTATATCACACACAATCACAGAACATCTGTATCACACACACTCAACAGAGCATCTGTATTACACTCACTCGACAGAACATCTGTATCACACACACTCAATAGAGCATCTGTATCACTCACTCAACAGAACATCTGTATCACACACACTCAACAGAGCATCTGTATCACACACTCAATAGAGCTCTGTATCTCACACACTCAACAGAGCATCTGTATCACTCACTCAACAGAGCATCTGTATCTCACACACTCAACAGAGCATCTGTATCACTCACTCAACAGAGCATCTGTATCTCACACACTCAACAGAGCATCTGTATCACTCACTCAACAGAACATCTGTATCTCAGACACTCAATAGAGCTCTGTATCACACACACTCAATAGAGCTCTGTATCACACACACTCAACAGAGCATCTATACTACACTCAAAGCTCAGAAGAGATGTGGAGTGAATGCAAGAGGCGGAGGATGGAGGGGAGTGCTGGGAGGGGAGTGCTGGAACATGACATGACCCTGCACTCGTGATCTCACAACAGGGTGGTTCCCTGCATGGTACCAGGCTAGTAAGCATCCCAGCATGAATGGGACAGGAGCTCATGAGGCCCCAGCCCTATCTTAGTAACCACCGGTAACTGATGGCTCTGAGGGTTAGGGAACCATTTTCTTCAGTGGTTTGGTCGCTGGTAGGTTGCCCATGCTTGAGTGGACCACAAAACCATGGGCAGGCAACATTAACTAGATGTGAAGGTTGATGGAAGAAGTATTGGGGGCAGGTTCTGGAGGGATTTGAGTTGGATATGACCAAGGTACAGTATATACATAGATGAAATTTTCAAAGAATATAGTTTTAAAGGGCCACTAAGCTAGCTCAGTGAGTTAAGGCACTGCTGCCAAGCCTGACGACCTGAGTTCCATCCCCTGGACAGACCCACATGGAGGGAGGAGAGAACTGATTCCCCCAAGCTGTTCTCTGTCCTTCACACAAATGCTGTGTCTTTGTGTTCACTCACACCATACAATAAATAAGTAAATATAATATACCTTAAAAATTAAAACACTCTAAAGAAGTGGTTCTTAACTCTCCTATCGTATGACCCTTAGTGCAGTTCCTCATGCTGTAGTGACCCCCAACCATAAAATTATTTTTGTTCCTACTTCATAATTGTAATTGTTTTCCCTTGGAGAGCCACAAGAACAGTGACCACCTTTTGGTCCCCAGGACAGACCAAGTTGTAGGTGCTGCTGCCCCATCTTGCAGATATGAGTTTTAAGGTTCAGAGAAGCACATTGACCTGCCCTGGGTCACCTGTCTGATATCTGGTAGGACAGCCTGTCCCATCCTAAAGCTCTGCTCCCTTCAGCTTGTCACTGTTCTGTCACCATGTCAGGGGATGAGAAGACACTTGTCATTACCCACATCTTATCTTTCATTTTGATTTACCACACAATATTCAGGAAGAGACAGAGATTCTGTGACTGGAAATGCATGGCTAACTAGATACCAGGAAGTGCCCTCTGACAAAAAATAACCTGAGACCTTGAGCTCTGGGTTTTCCTTCTTACGGCCTAAGAGGAACTGAGACAAAGAAAGACTGGGCCAAACAAGTCTGACAGACTAAGTAAGGGAGAATATCCTTAGCAGAGGCTATGCATGCACAGATAACATTTCCCAAAGACCAAGGCAGTGAGAAAAAGACATTTTCATGTACATGAAACCCAAGAAAGTTTGCCCACAGCACAGCCACACAAATGAAAACTCTCAAGTTCTTTAAAGAAAAGGTAGACCACACAAAAGAGCCGAGACCCTGAAGCATGGTCAGAAGGTGACAGGTAACAGGGCTGGGGAGTTGCCTCAGTGCGTGCGGTGCTTGCCCAGTGAGGATAACGACCCAAATCCCTTCCCTAACACACAAGTAGGCCCGTGCTGAAGAAGCTCACTAGCCTGTCAGCCTAGCACAGTCAGCAAGGCCCAGGTCCCAGTGAAAGCCTGTCTCAGAAAACAAGGTGAACAGCTCCAGATGAGTAACACGGAGAGCTGACCTCTGGCTAAACACATGCATGCACACTTGCACAAACACACACACATACAAGGTGCTAAATACAGGAGTAAACCTGAAGTTCAACTGTAAAGAACTAAATGTGGAATGATAGCCCATGTGTCAAGATGTTCTCCAGGGTGTGTCTCTCATTTAGGAAGAGAATAGAAATTTCTCACCACTTCTAGACTTTGGTGAATTGTTTGTTCTATTTGTTAAGGAAGCTATTTTAGAAGAAGCCATGCACAACTTTAACATTAATAAGAGGAAGAGGGGAGTTGGGTGTGGTGGTTCACGCCTGTGATCTCAGCAGGCCGGCAGGCTGAGGCAAAGGATGACTGAATACTACACTGAGCTGGGACCTGGCCGTGGCAACAGTGTGAGACCATGTCTCAAAAAACCCAAAAACAAACAAACAAAAAGTAGGGTGTGGTGGCACATGCCTTTAAACCTAGCACTAGGGAGGCAGAGACAGCAGATATTTGAGTTTGAGCTGTGTGTACACCACACAGCCCAGAGTTACCAAAGTGTGACTATGTCTCAAAAATAAATAAATAAATAAATAAATAAATAAAAGAAAACAAACCAAATCAAAAAACATTTCAATTATCCACAAAGGTCTATTGGCTGCAATAACTTCCAAAAAGGCAGAAAAGGCAGAGTCATGCCTTCCTTGTTCAAACTCCAAATAAATGTTATTTACCCCTGCCAAGGCTTGAATATGCTTGGCCCAGGGAGTAGCATCATTTGAAGGTGTGGCCTTGTTGGAGTGGGTGTGGCCTTGTTGGAGTAGGCGTGTCAGTGTGGGTGTGGGCTTTAAGACCCTCATCCTAGCTGCCTGGAAGCCAGTATTCTACTAGCAGCCTCCAGATGAAGATGCAGAACTCTCAGCTCCTCCTGCACCATGCCTGCCTGGGTGCTGCCATGCTTTTGCCTTGATGATAATGAACTGAACCTCTGAACCTGTAAGCTAGACCCAATTAAATGCTGTCCTTATAAGAGGTGCCCTGGTCGTGGTGTCTGTTCACAGCAGTAAAACCCTAACTAAGACATCCCAGAAGGCAGCACCGCTGTCCGTCACTACGCTGAAGCCAGTGCCCTGGAAAGAGGACTCTTGAAGGCCTCAGTGACAACTCCAATCTCTCCTACAGGCCCTAAAAAGCAACCCTTACCTCGGATGTTGGTTTCGAACACAGAGGCGTTCACATCAATATCAAAGTCCACGTTGTCCTGGAGAACCTCCACCACTCTTTGGAATTCAGAGGTATTCCCCAAAATCTGGAATGAAAGAGAACCCTGACCACATGGCTCCTCTGGGCATGGAAACAGTTCAGATGCTGGTGTGACCCTCACTTTTCAGTCAGAACCTCTCTGTCCTGGGTTCAGTTACACTGAGCCAGCAACCACACTGAAACTCCGCCTGCGTGATTTCCTGGCGCCCATTTAGATGGATCCCACGTAAACAAGGCAGGGATCAGAAGTGGACAGCAGTCGTTTCTACCTCACTGCCCTTTCCACTTTGTGGGAAACAGCACCAGCTGCTTCCCAGTCTTCTTTATCCCAAAGTCTCCTGCCGAGAAGGCCAAGAACCCTGACACTACCTTTCTCAGCCTCCTTTGCAGTAAGAGGTCACAGGGACACCATAACTGTGATCCTTGTGAAGCATACCTTTGGGAACAAATCTTTTCCTGAGAGCAGATATGGATAGCATGGTTTTAATTCTGCCCCTGATTTTCTGCTTTGGAAGCAGACTCGGTTTCTGGTGTGGTGGCAGCTGTGTTTCACCATGTTTCACCATGGGGGAAAGCACGAGAATAAAAGCTCAGTGATGGGTGACGAGGGAGTGACAAAGAGCCCCAGTCTGATGGCACAGTTGAGTAGCTGACTCACTGCTAACAGAAAATAATAAATACCTTTTGGCTTTTCTTTTCCTTTTTGAAAGCGTTATTTGTGGGTTTGAGTGTTTTGCCCCCAGATTCAAGAGTGCCACATTCATGCTTGCTGCTCCTGGAGGTCAGAAGTGGGTGGGGTGGGGTGGGGTGGGGTGGATCTTCTCACACTGGAGTTGCAGGTGGCTGTTGCAGGTGTCTGTGAGCCACCATATGGGTGCTGGGACCGAGACTTAGGTCCTCTGCAAGAGTAGCAGTTCTCTTACCACCTCCAGCCCCGAAACCGTGTGCTTAAAGGATGAGTCTGCATTCTCATGTGGATTTATGACGGGGAGTGAACTGCATGCATAAGGCAAGTAGTCCATCACCTAAACCACAGCCCTTCCTTTCTTTTACGTGGGAAAAGAAATCTGGTTAAATCTAGCCAAATTTTATATATATATATATATATATATATATACACACACACACACACATATACAAATAAACATATATTGTGTGTATCTACATATATATCTATATATACACAGTGTTGCATATGAATATACATACATGGAGGGAGAGAGGGTATAGGAAAGGGGGAGAAGAGAGAGGGAGAGAGAGAACAAACCTGTTTGAGATGTTCTCATACAGCCCAGGATGGCCTCGAATTCACTACTTAAGGCAAGACCGGCCTCGGACTGCTGATGTTCCTGACTCCAACCCTCAAGTGCTGGGGTTTACAGTCATGTGCTACCACGCCTAGCTTAACATATAATATTAATTTTTCTGCTAATATCACCCCAAATTTCCCTTGAATACTCTTCCTCCCAGAGTCACTCCTGTAATTGAGGACCCCAAGTCCCTAGCTGTGGCATGGGTACCTCACTGGGACCAGCCATAAGACCATACCACTTCACCAGAGACAGTTCAGGAATATATATGTGACCCGAGCCTGATCGATGAAAACTTACTCCTTGGACTAAGGGGAAACAGTGATTCTTTGAACATACTGTTTCCTTTTTTTTTTTTTTTTTTTTTTGGATTTGGTTTTTCGAGACAGGGTTTCTCTGTATAGCCCTGGCTGTCCTGGAACTCACTCTGTAGACCAGGCTGGCCTCGAACTCAGAAATCCGCCTGCCTCTGCCTCCCAGAGTTCTGGGATTAAAGGCGTGCACCATGACCGCCCGGCTGAACATACTGTTTCTTAAACTTGGGGAGGGGGTGGTAATCAGAAAGGCAATTGGCTGATCTACCTTTTATGGAGACTGAGAACACAGCAGCCAGAAGGCAGAGATAAAAGGTAGAAGGGGACTCCTATTGACGTCATCTGTCTGTCTGGATCAGGTCTGAGGCCAGCCTTGACCTGGACTTTTTAGTTATCTGATTCAGTAAGTCTGTCTTCTTACCTCAGTCAGTTGAATTGTGAGGCTCTGCAATTTGCAGCCCAGACAATCCCTGACTATCCCAACACCCAGTTTCTTAGGACCCGGAGCCAGCCTACCTCTGTCCTCTCTCTCTCACATTCGCCTTGCTCTAGCCTACGTCCATCTGTAGTAAATTGTGCCCAGTCTTTTCCAGTTTCTGGTTTCCTCCACCAAAAGTCACTTCCTCCTATGTCTTCCATTTATAAATCCAGCCTGTCCCTGGCATGTGTCACCTACTCTAGGATACCTTGCCTTTGGTCTGACTGACCGGTTGTAAACCTGTATAATCCTCAGAATGTAGCCCAGGACTGGCAGAGATTCCATGGGCACAACCCCCTTCTTTCAATCTTTTCTTCTTTTAAAAATCCCTGCGAGTTCTATTCATACTACTGTTACGGTCCCCATTTCTTTCCACATAGAAACAAAACAAAAAACCTTCACAACGGCCATTCTTGTATTTCCTTGGAGTGCCAGACACAGCTCAGGAAGCAATTACTTGACAGATGTTGTTAATGAGAACACAAATCTTACTTTACAAGACAGTCAGTGATCTCAAAGCAGACATTTCATCACTTCCTGTCTTGTACTTAAGAAATGCCACTGGATCTCCTGAACCCTCCAGTGAATGATCCCAACGCGGTGAGGGGGAGCATGTGCCTCCAGGCCCCACATACCCTTCTCTCTCTCTCAACCCCAGCATGCTGGCTCCTTCTACTCACTCCCTCGCTTCACTCTCCGGTCACAAAGCCTCCACACTAGCGGGCCTACAGCACCCTCTCCCATCATTTTCCTGGTTACCGCCAGCTTCTCCTTCAAATTCCAACTCCAGCTGCACATCACTGCCTCAGGGACATTCTCCAACATCCTTGGCTACATCAGATTGGTGTTTGTTTGTTTGTAGGATTTTTTTTTTTTGAGACAGTTTCTTTTGTGTAACTCTAACTGTCCTAGAACTCACTCTATAGACCAGGCTATCCTTGGACTCAGAGATCAGCCTGCCTCTGCCTCTTCCTTCTGAGTGCCAGGACTAAAGGCACACACCAGATCATTGTTTGTTAGGACCTTTGCAATGCTGAGCTCTGGCCTCCATATGTGGTTATCATCTTCAATGGCTAGTCTTTGATCCCGGTGCTAACATCTCAAACTCCAGGCAAGCAGAGGTCACTTCTGTTTGAACCTACCATTTTTTACTTCAAAGTTCACCACTATAGTTGTCCTCCATAAATATGTGATAAAGAGATAAAAACATACAAATTAACGTTAAACAGAAATTATAAGCCAAACCATATCTATGTAGTCTTCATGGTCACATAAATATTTCAGATGTATAAAAATGAGGAATGGCCAGGCATGGTGATAAATCTTTATAATCTCAGGACTTGGGAGGCTGAGGCAAGAGGATTGCCAAATTCGAGATCTGCCTGGCTAAACAACAAAACCCTGAAAGGGCGTAAGCAGAACAGAAGACAATCAAGGACTGGAGTCACATAAAATTAAGTTTACGTCTGAGTTCTGGTTTTATCTTCCTAAGCATTGCATTTCTTTCTAAGAATCACATTTCTCAGCCGTAAGAAGGAATAAAATAATGAAATGACAAAGCCAGGAGACTATGGGGAGGATTACACAGCATAATGCATGTGTTGCAATTTGAGTAAGGAGCAATCATGACAAGCTGTGGGAAGTCTAGGTTCCCAGAGGGCAGCACAGGTAATGGAAACCTTATCAGAGGGAGGAAGTGGGGGTGGGGGCACAACTTGGGGTGGGTATCTTGTCCTTGGCCCACTCCTGTCTCTTGATCTCTGTTTCCTATCAGCCATGAGATGAAGAGGCATCTCTGCCACATTACTGCCCAGCACACAGGGTGAGTCGCCATGTACTGAGGCCTCTGGAACTGTGAGCCACAATCCGTTCTTCCTCCTTTTAAGATGGTCACCACAATGATGAAAACTAATACAGCCTGTAAAGGACTTAGCAGTGGTCATGCACACGACACGGTGACTGGTTTTGTTATCATCTTTTTGCCATTGCACATGGCTAACTGGAATGTAAGCTTTTGAGAAGGATGATGTCAAAGTCTCTCTGTCCCCCACTGAGCTGTGCCTGTCTATCACAGGTCCTCTGTAAATATTTGCTCAACGAATGAACCTGTGCAAGTTGGTTTCTCTTGGAACTTAGCATCCTCTCCCATGCAGTTGGGTAACCAGAGCCTGGTGGCTCAGAATCATGAGAGAGATGAAAGGCCTAGGGGAGGAATTTACTCTGTACCCACAGACAAACTATCAAAAGAGGAAGGATGTGGGTTGGGCAATGATAGAGAGGGAAACAAACAGATGGGATACTTACCAGCAAGGTGTCCAGGGCATCAATTAGCGTCAGAGAAAAGCTGTGAAAAGACAGAAGTCCCGCTGCTTCATAAGAACATCAAACGCCAGATTCACAACTGCCCAGATCTAAACGAGGCATAGCGATGTCCCTAGCGATCCCACTTACAGTTATAACAGAGGAACCAAAGGGAAACCTCAGAGTCCCTTGACTGCCAGGTGTAGCTCAACTGTAATGGACATATCACCTATGTTTCCTGGCATTATTCCCTACTAGGGAGAGGCAGCATGGTAAGAGTTATGACATCAAAAGGCATTACCAGTTGCTCACAAGTTGAAGAGTGACGGGCAAGCCAATACCAACAAGTACAAATGTATGGCATCGTTAAGGTTATCAGGAGTTCTGTGTCCTAATGAGACGATCACGCTGTTAAGTGGAAAACACAGTGTATGAAGTAAGCCATACAGCATGTTTTCATATGCATTTCACAGTGGGGGCAGGAGGCTGGATAGACAGCTCAGTGCTGGACAGAGCCCTTACTGCTCTTGCAGAGGACCTGAGTTTGGTTCCCAGCAGTAATATGGGGGTTCACAGACGCTGCCAACTTCAGTTCCAAGGACTCTCTAGCCAGGAGCCTCCACAGACTCCTGCACACATGTGGTGCATCTAAATTTATGCAAAGCAAACACACATACTATTAATAAAGTTTAAAAAACCATTCTGTCAGAAAGCAACTGTGCTGCTGTCAGGGCCAGTAACCACAGAAGGATAATACATTAGGATAAGGAAGTATTCTATCTGCTAGTTGTAATGGTGATTTCTATACATTTTAAATGGAGTATTTTATTACATGGAAATTATACCTTTAATAAGATAATTTTTAACAAAGATACATAGTAGCCAGGTATGGGATATGCCTGCAGTCCTAGCACTGGTGAGGCTGATTGAGAAGGACTGAGAGTTTAAAACCAGTCTGGGCCACATAGCAAGATCCTATCTCAATAAACAATGCATATATGCACACCTGTATCGTATAAACTGAGAACATTCTAGAATGATATACAGGTTGTAGACCTAAGGAATGAGAGACTTAGCAAGCATGATTCTATTCTGCCTCAATTAGCCATTTGTTTGCATTGACTTTTTGTTCCACCTAAAAAAAACTGGCACACGTTCTTAGCTTACTTGCTTAGCCCTTGGCATCAGAGAACATGCTATCATGTATAAATATTTGTAAAACGAGGATAATAAGGCAGGGGTGATAGTGAACACCTGCAATCCAGCACCTGGGAAGCAGAGGCAGGAGCATCACAAGTTCACGGTCATTTTTAGCTATGTGGTAAGTCTGAGGCCAGCCTGGGCTATGTGAGAACTATCTCAAACAAGCAAGCAAGCAAAAAATAAAAGACCTCGGGGGCTAGAGCAATGGCTCAGTGGTTGAGAGCACTGGCTGCCCATCTAACACCCACAAGGCAGCTCACAACTGTCTGTAGTCCCAGTTCCAGGGAATCTGACACCCTCACATGGCTACAGAGGCAAATCACCAGTGCACACTAAATAAGTAAATAATTTGTAAAAAAACAAAACAGAACAGAACAAAACAACTCAGGATTAAGCCCTCATGTCAGTTTTGGCTAGTCAACTGATTCTTCGCTTGTCTGGGTTTTTATTCCAGGGAAAATGAAAAGATGATAGGGTAACAGAGAATTACTAAATGAAAATGAACCAGGTGACTTGTATGTTCGGCGGTGAGAGGAGTTGGTATGAGGCTCGACAGGAAATATTTTTCAGTCATACAGAGTACACCAAATACAAAGGGCCTTAACTGTGGGGAGAGCAACATTCCTCTGGGACCTGTGTGCCCACCTATAAAATGAAGGTGTTGAGTTTCCTGACTCTTGGGAGTTTTTTCAAAATATTCTGTGACTCCAGGAATGTCCCCAAGTCCTCATACGTGGTGCCTGTTCCTGCTGAGGTGAGCCCAGAGGGCTTGTCTGTCAGGTTAATCCAAGACTTTTTTGTACTGTGAAAGCTGTGTAGATTCTGACAGTGCTGGTTTGGGTTGAGGGAAAGGGGCTGAATCAGCCCAGGTCGGAAACTTTCCATGATCAGTAAGACCATGAAGCCACCAGCCCTCCTACAACCCCGGCCAACCCCCTTGGCCCTCAAACTCGCTCTACCTGCCCCAGGTGTCGTGCCCGTCACAGGTGAGAGGTCTCAGCTCATCGTAGGGAAAGGCATTTTCCAGGTAACTGTCGTAGGCGTGGTAGAACATGGCCTTGACTCGCTCCCTGGTTCGAGGGATGAGAAATAAGGTAGTGGGCCAGAACACAAAACCAGGCGGGAGAAAGGACCAGACACAGAACGGAGAATGGGAACCACCAAATGATTTCTGCCGAGGGCCCAGCAGCGGGACCAGAGCTCGTCAGGGTGGGGGGTCCTGGGGTTGAGGGAAGGGAAGGGGCCCGGTGGGCGCTTGCCATTCCCCAGCCGTAGAGAGCGGGAGCCTGGCCCCCTTCACCTGTAGTGGGCGGGGTCGGGCGCGGTGCCGTCGGGGCCTGGCGCACCATGGTGCAGGGGCAGCAACACGCACACGAGGCCGAGCGGGATGAGCAGCCGGAAAGGCATAGAGCTCGTGTCCTGTCAGTGCCGCCGCAGCAGCTGCAGCCACCGCCACCCGCTCATTCTCCGAGCCGCGGCTGGTTCTTCCGGGGATACGCACCACGACGCCTGCGCGTTGGGCAAGAAGCCACTTACTTCCTGACTACAAAGCCCAGGATGCAATGGGAAGTGGAACCCAGGCCAAAGAGCATCTCGGGATTTCTAGTCTACAGAGAACAGGTCAACGTGTCTTAAAGACAGTGGTTGCTGTGACTGCTGTTAGTGATGTTTTCACAATCACGGTTTCTGTTTGTTGAGCACTTACGGTGAAGTAAAGCGTTAGGAGCACTTTACAGGCGCTATCTAGTTGGTTTTGTTTTTTTCCAAATACCTTTTAAAGGAGGGAATAGCAGGGACTCAAGATTTGAGCAGATGTCTGGGTAAATATGGATGAAAAATGTTCGGCTTTGACCATTATTAGGCACGGGGTTTGCCAAACCACTTCCCCCATTGTGTAAGAAAACTCTAGAATGACTTTCCCAAAGCAGTCACTCTTAAGGTTTCCAGAAATCCGGTTTGTTCTAGGAATTCATACATTTCTGACAGTCTTTTTCACCTCAAAGTGCCATGAAATCATGGTCCCTCCAGTCTCTAAATCAACCAAGAACTTTTTCTGTCCCAATACCCTGGACCATCTCAGTGGCTGGCATCCTGGTGAGAATGAAGACCTGGCACTATTCCTCTGAGAACATTTGGGCCAGTTTTCCCACTCTCTTGCTAGGTCCTAGACTTTGTCAGTGCGCTATCTACAACACCCATCTCTGGTCAGTGCGACGCCTTGTAGAAGACAACCCTAGATTGGAAGTTCCACTGGGGTCGTTACAACTCTACCATTCACACATCACCTATATAACCCTAAAGGAGCCCTCTCTTCTGGGCACAGCATCCACGTTTGAAAAGGGGTTTGTCTAAACTGATATTTGAGATCCTTTTAACTTGAACTTTTAATTCTAGAGTTGCCAAACTCTTCTTTGCTGAAAAATTCAGAGGGAAATGGCCGCTCCATTTATTGAGCAGTGTATAGCCAGGCTCTGCCTCCTTTACCCCAGTTTTCTTTCCTTCTTTCTTTCTTTCTTTCTTTCTTTCTTTCTTTCTTTCTTTCTTTCTTTCTTCTTTTCTTTCTTTCTTTCTTTCTTTCTTTCTTTCTTTCTTTCTTTCTTTCTTTCTTTCTTTCTTTTTTTTTCTTTGGTTTTTTGACACTGGGTTTCTCTGTGTAGCCCTGGCTGTCCTGGAACTCACTCTGTAGACCAGGCTGGCCTCGAACTCAGAAATCCGCCTGCCTCTGCCTCCCAAGTGCTGGGATTACAGGCATGTGCCACCACGCCCAGCTCCAGTTTTCTTTTTTAAGTTACTGTTCTTTGACAATTTCACATATGTATGAATATGTTCTGCTCACTGCCCCTCCCCATGACCTTCACCATCCTCCTTTCTTCCTTCTTCCCCTCAAGCCCCTCCTACTGTCATCTTTTGTGGTTATGGTCCTAGTATGTTAGGTTTAATTAGGGCTGCTTACATAAGCATAGGTGAAGCAAGTTTGGAGTTCAGCATAATACTATTTATTTATGTACATGAGAGTTTTGCCTGTATGCATACCTGGTCCCCTCTGAGGCCAGAAAAGGATGTGGATAATATAATTCTACTCCTCTGGGTCTAGAATTATAGGTCTTATGAACCTCTGTGTGGGTACTGAGAACTCAACCCAGATCCTCTAGAACAGTAGCTTAACCATTAATCCATCTCTCTAGTCCCAGTCCAGCATTCTTGAAAATATCCCTCATTAAGTGTCCCAAAGTGTCATAAGTTGATAAGCAAATTAAACTCCATATCTAACCCAAAGACACCGAAGTGAGCCCTGAATATAATAAAACGGTTTTGTTATAGGTGGGTGGAGGCTAAGCGTGTTAGTGTTAAATCAGGGCGTTATTATTAGGAGTGTGGTCCCACCTTTTTTCTCATTTATAAATTATGAAGAATATTAATACCTGCTTAGTAGGGTTGGAGGATTCAGTGACGTATATAAAATGCCTATAATAATGGCAAAGCAAACACTGAGTAACTAAGAGAATATTTTTTAAATACTTCTCAGAGGGGCCAGATAGAAGGGGAACCACAGGAAACTAAGACCTGGATAACAACCCAGGAACACCGTATCAGGGACACTGTATCAGGGACATTGAATAGGAATTCAGAAGTCAGTTCCACTGAGCCTAAAACAACATTTTGAGAAAGTTTCCCTCCCCTCCTTCCTACTGCTTAAGAGGAGAGGCTGCTTGTCTCAATCAGGGTTTCTACTACTGTGACAAGATACCACGATTAAAAGCAACTTGGGCAGGAAAAGTCTTATTTGGCTTGTGTCTCCTAATCCCAGTTCACTGAGGGAAGCTAAGGCGGGAGCCCGGAGGCAGGAGCTGATGCAGAAGCCATGGAGGAGTGCTGCTTACCAGCTTGCTTCTCATAGCTTGCTCAACCTGCTTTCTGGTAGGAGCCAGGACCACCAGCCCAGAGATGACACCATCTACAATGAGCTGGGCCTTCCCCTCAATCACTAATTAAGAAAATGTCCCACAGCCTTGCCTACGGAGCATTTTCTCAGTTGAGGATCCCTCCTGTCTGGTGACTACGGCTTGTGTCAAGCCGCCTAAAACAAGTCAGCACACTGCTTCTTGCCTGTCCAGATTCTCCTGACAGTCAGAATCCCCCAGCTTAGAACGGCGTCATTCCAGTCTGTGGTTCTGTCTGCACATCTGTCTCTTTCCTCTTTGATTACGTATCACATCTCCCTCTGCTTCTCTTTCTTAAAACCTTTCTTTTATATTTATTTAGACCCCACCTTGAAAATCTTGGATAATCTCCCATCTTAAGATCCTTAATGAGACCTTCAAGGACTCTTTTCAAATAAGGTAACACAGGATGTAGGGCTGATGATGTGGACGTTAGAGGGCTGCTTTTTTAGCTTAGTATAGGTGCTAAGTACTTTTCAGGCATAAGTTTTTCTTTATGATGAAAGTCAACTTAGCCTAAGCGTCCTTTCCCATGTTATAAGCCCTAGAGTTTAGCTTTTGTCTCCTATTCAGAACTTTAGTGTGGATGAAATATTTGCAGGTAGAGAGGGATGAGACTGCCTGGATTTGGTGATGTGTGTTCCTATGAACAAAACAGAAATAGTTCAGGTTCTTAATGTCTTTTCTTATTATGATAAAAACAGCTTTTCAGCATTCACAGAATAAAGAAAGTCAAGATTTACATTTCACAATGTTTTTGTGACTGATTTCACATGCCTCTGATGAGACCAAAAAAAAAAAAAAAAGTATTTTTTACACCCTGAAGAAGGATTAGAATTCTTTCTTTCTTGGCTTCACCCCCTCACTCTTTTTATGATATTATGATCTAGCTCAGGACGGGGTGGTCCAGTGAAATAAGCAACTACAATATTTACACATAAGGAGACTGGGAGTGAATCGCCAAACTGCCCTAAACCTCACCATATTTTAATGCAGAAACTGACAAGGCAAGAAAGGATGTCTTCAGATTAAATGGGATAATGGAGGTAAAAAGTCAGTCCCAACATAATGACTTGTATATATTGTCCTTGTTTTTGTTGGTGTTTTGTTTTGTTTTGAGAAAGATTTCTCTGTGTAGCCCTAGCTGTCCTGGAACTTTGTCTGTTGACCAGGCTGGCCTTAAACTCACAGAGATCCACCCGCCTCTGCCTGCTGAGTTCTGAGATTAAAGTCATGTGCCACCATCACCCAACATATATAGTGTTCTGTAGGGTTCCATAGCTGCCTGCAGCTATTACGAAGTGGGTTTCTGGAACAGAAGCTGAGGAATAAATAGGGGAGAGGGGCGAAAAGAAGTATGGCTAAGACAATATTCACTGATCAAAGCCAGAAACTTTAATGGCGCCAGACCTTTTAACAGTTTGGGCAAACCCTTCCCCCCCAGACTCCAGGCTGAGTTCCGGTGGAAGTTGTCTAGCTTCTCTTGGAGGTCCTCGTCTTGACTGCTCCGGCAGCTGGGTGGGTCACCTGCTTAATTCAGGAATTCCTAGACCTGGAGGAACAATGAACTTAACCTTTACTTCGAGCACTCGGCCCTATGTGGAGCAGGATCCTGGCTATCTGGGAGAAGTTAACCTTGACCAAAGTCAAACTCTGACCCAGTGCATGACTGCCCCAATATGGCTCTGTACAGTGTTCCTAATTGATACTAATTCTTTTCCCGGTCTTCCTGTGGGATAGCTATTCGTTTTGCATTCGTTTCTAGTAGTACTAGGGAGTCACAGGCAACAACTCTGATGCTCAGGAGTTTGAGTCTTAGTGCTGAGCTTGAAACACTTTTACAAAGCAGTGGGTCGTGGCTCTTCCCTCGTAGACCATGCAAGGGAAAGATATCTGTTGCTGAATACTTGGTGGATACTCGGAACACAGAGTAGTCACATCCTCCTATGGGTAAACAGAGTTTGGAAGGGACTTTGCTCATACCACTACCTAAGAACAATGACCTTGGACTGTGTATTGAGTAGAGTAAGCCTTGTATTGGTAATTAATAAGCCTTGGTTCTATTACTGGTTTAGCCACTGTCTTTGTGTGATCTCAGATAAGTTACTTTCCCTTTTAGGGGCCTGATTTCTGTCTGGAAAGCAAATGAATGAGACTACCTCTCAGTATAAGAAAAAAAAAATTAACAAATCACTGGGTTGTTGCAAGAAAAACAATCAGAAAACAGAGACTGAAAGTCATCAACTACAGAAGGCCCCTCGGGAACATTCATGAAGCAAAACGCAACTGGGAAACATTCCAAATGGAATGAAACCATGTGCAAATGGGGGAAGAGAGGTAGAATGAGGGGTCGCAGAGGAGAGGGAGTGGTAGAGGAGGAAGGGGAAAGGGTTGGTGCGCTGGCAGAAGGACTTATTCCGTGCTGTATGAATGTACTGCTGATATGCAGCTCTTGGCCCTCTCTTTGCCTCAGTGCCATTAATCCAAACCACAACCTCCTAGCAGGATTACTATCATCATTTCACAGACTTTTAAAATTAGAAGCACAACTTTTAAAAGATTTATTCTCTCTCTCTCTCTCTCTCTCTCTCTCTCTCTCTCTCTCTCTCTGTGTGTGTGTGTGTGTGTGTGTGTGTATGCACTTGTGTGTGCATGTGCCCACAGAGGCCAGAAGAAAGCATCAGCTCCCCTACAGATGGACTTATAGTCACAGGTCCTCTGCAAATGCAGAATGTGCCCTTACCCACTGAGTCATATCTCCAGCTCCTTGAAGCACAAATTTTAAAAGTGAAAGAGAGCAGGAAGGTAGCTGCATAGACCTTTAAATCCCAGCACTTGGGAGGCAGAGGCAGGCAGATCTCTGTGAGTTTGAGGCCAACCTGGCCTACAGAGCGTGTTTCAGGATTGCCAGGACTACACAGAGAAATCTTGTATGGGAAAAAAAAAAAAAAAAACAAAACCAAAAAGTCAAAGAAGGGAGTCAGGCAGACCACATTCTACCATACTGATGAGAAAAATGAGATGTTGGTCTAGAATTAGCAAGTGTCAGTCTGGTCAACTTCTACAGTGTTGGATATCTTTCCAGGGTCAGCATTCCTCTCCCTTTTGTTGCAAAGCCAGAAAATGAAGTTCAACTTGTGAGGTTGGAAGTTAGATCCCCTTTGGCTCATATACTGGACTTTTTTTTTTTTAGCAGGGAAATATCTGGGAATCCCTTTTCCGAGATCTGCAGGTCAGAAGGTTCCAGCAGTTTCTCTCAACTCCCAGAGCAGATTTGTCCACTACATACTTTTTCAAACTGCCAAGAAATAACTACTTAGTTCATGGGAAGTTCTCCATCTGCTGCCTTGTAGAGATGCTTGCATTTCCCCTGTGCCCAGCATGTCCAAACACTCTCTCTCCAGAGCCCTAGACATGTTTTCCTAATGCTTGTGTTCTATGTGACCTCAGACTTATTAATGACTCTACAGCTGAGCTGCAGTCTTAAAAGAGAATTGAAATGATCTGATCTGTTATACATATTCATCAGATCTTTGGTAGTGGACATTGAGCATACGGTCTTGAGCATGCTAGGCAAGCACTCCACTCTGAGCTTTATCCTCAGCCCTACAGTATTTTGATTTGTTTGTTTTGTTCTGTTTTGTTCTGTTGGGAGCAGGATAAGTAAATGTAAAATGACTAAATAAAACTGCAGAACTTTCCATGGCATCTACTGTCACTGTAGCAATTCTTTCAAAGAAAAATCTCTTTTTATTGAGCAAAAAGTGTGGGGAAGGTGTTTTGGAGATGTCCGGAGTGGGCACTTTCTCTGCTAATTCGATGGTTTGAAGATGTACTACTCCCCACAGCACACCTCACTTGTGATGTTAAGAACAGTGTTACGAAACGTGTTACTAAAGGGAGAACATGATTGTGAGACTTTCTTGGTTTGGGCATAGGGGTACACACCTTTTATTTTTATTTTATGTGTATGGGTGTTTGGCCTACGTGTATGTCTGTGTACCACATGTGTACACTGTCCATGGAGGCCAGAAAAGGGCATCAGATCCCCTGGAATTGGATTTATAGATGGATGTAAGCTGCTGGGACTTCAACCAGTGTCTTCTGGAAGAGCAGTCAGTGCTCTTAACTCTGGCCATCTTTTCAGCCCTGTGTGACATTTTGATGTCATGATAAACCATTGGCCAGCAAATCTATTCAAGAGTCTTCTGACTCAGGAGGCCAAGGCAAGGGCACAGAGAGTTTAACTTGCATAGGATATCTACTGAGATCCTGTTCAAATGCAGCAACAAGATTAAAGAGACAGCCATCCGTATCTGAGAAGAATGTGCTTTTGTATTATCAAGAGAGCCCACCTAATTTCAAAAACTGATAAAATCCAAAAATGTCCTCTCGTGCCTAGTACAGGAGAGAACCCCAAAGGCTGTGGACTTATTATGCGGGGGCATTTAACCATCTTGCATTTTATTTAAATACTCTTAGCGTCAGTATTATCCTCTTCCATTGATCATGTGAAAACTCTGGGTTTAATATTCTAAGTTGGATTTGTCATCTTCCTGTGCCCTTCACTGACGACTTGAATGAACCCGTGACTCACACCGACTTTCTATTTTTATAAGAATGACGTTGCTACTGCTGAGGATTATCCATGGGACAAGTCTCAGTCCCTCCGTTGAATAATGTCAGACCCATGACACCCCAGTTTCTAATTTACTTTATTTTTATGTGTAGGGGTTTTTGTCTGCATTTATGCTGGGCAGCAAGCGTGTGCAGAGCCTCTGGAGGCCAGAAGCCGGTATAGATCCCCTGGGACTGAGTTACATACATGTGGTTGCTAGGAGTGGAACCCAGGTCCTCTGGAAGAACAAGTCAGTGCTCTTAACCACTGAGCCACCTCCCTAGCCCTGAGATAGTTTCTATTTTATCCTCACTTTCCAGATAAGAAATCAGACTTTCAGAAAGATAAAAAAATACTTTTAGGGCCGAGAGGTTGACTAATCACTTTTTTATTTTTATTTTTTTCAATTCTCTCCTAGGAATCTCGTTTGCTCGCTGACTTAGGAAGCACCTCTCAGGACCTTACTATGGCCCTGGTGATACAGATGTGTCCAGACAGCCTCTGTCCTCTTCCAGTTTTTCAGTTTTTGGTCTGGAAGATAGGGTTTTGTTGTTGATGTTGTTGTTGTTGTTGTTGTTGTTTTAACACATGGCATATAGGAGGGTTAAAAGAAAAGTGCTAGGTTTCTGAGAAGAAGCAACTGGCTAACAGAAATGGCATGTGCCCAGGAAGGGCTTTTCAAAGCAAAGGAAGAACGTGTACACAGGCTTCAATACAGCCAGAAATGTAATCCACTTAAAAGGAAGCGGTGGTCACCTCTATGGAAGAAAGGCTGTAAGCAGTGAGAAACAACAGCATGGGGACTGGGTGATACAAATCTCTGTAAAGACAAGCAGGGACCTTGGTCTTGGTTCTAAGTGCAAGTCGGCTTTCAAAGAGTAAAGAACAAAAATAGGGGTTGGGGGTAAGGGGGCAAGGAAGCCAGCAAGGTGGTAATGGCCTAATCCCAGCACTGAAAGGTCAACGCAAGAGGAGCAGGAGTTCCAGTTAAAAGGGGGTCAGTCGGTTAAGTGTGCGTCGTGCAAGTATGAAAACCCAGATTCACCTCCCAGAATCCACATAAAGATGTGCTACGTGTGGGGGCCGGTGAGATGGCCCAGCAGATAAAAGTGCCAGCTGCTAAGCACGACCCCCTGAGCTCTGTCCTCACCTCACAAGGTGGAAGGAAAGAACTGACTCCCAAAAGTTGTCCTCTATGTTGTGTGCATGTGTGCACACACAGTAAATCAATAAACATCATAATCAAATTCCTTTTCAAATACTGAGTATGGTGGCAGGTGTCTGTAATCCCAGCACAGAGGTGTGGGAAGACAGAGGCAGGGAACTGTTGGGCCTCTCTGGCCAATTGCCTTTGGCAAACTCCAGGCCAGTAAGAAATCTTGTGTCCAAAAAAAAAAAAAAATGTAGAGGGCATTCCTCTTCAGGAACGCCCAGGGTTATCTTTTGGCCTGCTCCATGTACTGACATGAGTAAATACACAGACATGAGAGAAAGAGAGAGAGAGAGAGAGAGAGAGAGAGAGAGAGAGAGAGAGAGAGAGAAAGAGAGACAGAGACACAGAGACAGACAGAGAGACACAGAGAGAGACAGAGACAGAGAGACAGAGTCAGAGAATACCCCACCAGGCTGAGCTACATGAGGGTCTGTCTTTTAAGGGGCATGAGGGGTAACTGGCACACACAGGGAATCCCAGCACTCAGGGAAGCAAAGGTAGGAATGGGAGTTCAAGGCCAGCCTGAGCTACACATCAAGACACTTCTAAATAAATAAATAAATAAATAAATAAATAAATAAATAAATAAAGTGAGAACGAGAAAGAGGGCTCAGTAGCTCACTGGTTAAGAGTGTCTGCTGTTTTTCCAGAGGATGAGGGCTCAGCTTCCAGCACCCATACCAGGCAGCTCACAACGTCATATAATTCTAGGCCCAGGGTATCTGAGACCCTCTGAGGGCACCTGCACACGTGGGGCATGCACATAAATAAAACACATCTTTAAAACATAAGTACGTGAACAACAAACAAAACTTAAGCCAGGCAAGGTGGCTCATGCCTGTTATCCTTACACTGGGAAGACTTAAGGAGGAGACTGCCAGTAGAGGTCAGCTTTGGACCCAGGCCCAAGGAAGAAAAAGGAAGCAGTGGGGGGGGGGGGGGATACCCAGTGGGGGAGGGGAAGCAAGGGGGTTTGGTTCTTGCCATACAAGCATGAGGACCTGAGGAAGGTAGAGACAGACATATCTAAGGGCTTGCTGGTTAGTCAGCCCCAGCTCCTCCTGCACCATGCCTCCTGCACCACGCCTGTCTAGATGCTGCCATGTTCCCACCTTGATGATAATGGACTGAACCTCTCTGAACCTGTAAGCCAGCCCCAATTAAAGGCTGTCTTATTTTTTTTAAGATTTAATTATTTAATTTATGTATATAAGTACACAATAGTTGTCTTCAGACACACCAGAGGATGGCATCAGATCCCATTACAGAGGGTTGTGAGCTACCATGTGGTTGCTTGGAATTGAACTCGGATCTCTAGAAGAGCAGTCACTGCTCTTAACCACTGAGCCATCTATCTCTCAAGCCCGAAATGTTGTCTTTATAAGAAGAGTTCTTGGTCATGATATCTGTGCACAGCAAAATGAAAACCCTAAGCAAAACAATTATGGTAACTAAATGCAAAATAATACAACAAAATTGTCAGCATTTCTGTAAGAAATAAGCAGTCAGAAAATGAGGTTTTCTCAAATATTACTTTCAATAACATTTATTTCCCACAGGGTCGAGGCAGGAAGTCACTTAGGCCCTGGAGTTCAAGACCAACCTGGATGACAAAGCAAGGCCTTAATCTCAAAAATAAATAGATATCAGGACCTAGAGTATAGACTGTGTTACTCTCTTGTAGAAGACCTGTATTCCCAGAATCCACATGGTGGCTCACAGCCTATCCTAACTTTAGCTAATTACTCACACATACCCAGAGACATAGCCATACACATGAACTGAAATAATTCTTAAAAAGAAGAAACCCTTTCCTAACCTTAAGTCTCCTGCTTCTCCCCTGAACTGTATAGTTCTGCCTTTTACCTTTAGACATTAGATAGGAAGCAAAGGTAGAGGCTAGCATCTTATCACAGAGGAGCAAGCTCTTGGGCCAACACCCAGCAAACAAAAGCTGGAGGGTTGTGAGCTGGAGGCCAGCCTGGGCTACATACAGAGATAAAACAAAACAAAACAAAACAGAAAGGCAGCAGCGCAACGCCTGGCTTCTCTCACAATGTCAGCCGCCACTCAGCCCAATCAGTTTTTCCCTCAGACCCGCAGTGACATCGAGGGCTGACTTCCATGGCATTCTCTCTGCACTCTGGTGACCTATCATCCCGGTTAGTATAGTTTTAAGATCAGTCTTCAGAGCGCAGGGGCTGCTTTGCGCTTCAAGAGCACCTTGGCAACTTTTCAGATTGGGATAAGCATGTTGAGTTTGGAATCATTTTGTCAGGCTGAAGTGCTCTAGGTGGTATCACATCTGATTTTGTTTGTTAGTTTGTTGTTGGTTTGGTTTGGTTTGGTTTGGCTTTGCATGTGGAATATCAAATGACTTTGGGGAGAATAGATATCTTCACCATATTAAACTATTCAATTACAGCATAGTGCATGTCGGTCTCTTTTTTTAACAATTTCTTTGACATCTCTCTGAGTTCTATAATTTTTATTTCTAAACACCTTACACACACATTGTTAGTTTTTTTCCTCAAATAGCTTATGTTTTTATTGTATTTGCTTATTTATTAGGTATGTGCTTGTTTTCATAGTTAGGTATATATGTGTGTGTGTGTGCTTACATGAGTTTATGTGCAACGAAGCTAGTCAGGAACATAGGGACTTTCAGCTATCTAAAATTTTGATTAAGGAGAGTAAAAAAGACAACACGTGTGCAATCTCTGTGTTCAGGAAACCAGGGGGAGTGAGCTCAGCTGAAAGGAATCGAGGGGAAGAAAAGGCTGGAGAGGATAATGGGAGTCATAGCAACACCACCAGGTGCCTGCCAATCACTGGGGCTGGCAGGGCTGACGTCAGCCTGACCTAGGGCCTCTGTTCACGTGTCCCATGTGCCCTAGGCTGAGGTGTGTTGGGCACTGTGCCTACACAGAACATCCTGACTAAGGCCTTCTGCCTATCTCTCTGCCTTCCCTTCAGGAAATCACAGTCCATTCGCATCCTCCGTCCACTCTTCCTAAGCGTGGCTCCTCTCTTCATCTCCTTTACCTATTCGGGTCACACAGTGTGTGGGCGCGCAGGATCCATACGATGCTCTACGGATGAGGAGCACGTGTTTGGGAGCCAGATCACCTGGTTTGCAGCTCTGAGTCTGACCATCTGGGTATCTTAGCTGTTCGCTCACAGCCCATGCCTCTGTATCCTCATCTGTAAAATGGGAGTTCTCAGGATTCTTCTCTGGGCATTTTTTTTTACGGGTGTGTGGCTGGCGGTGTCTAATGAAAATCACTCAGCTTGCTGTCTGGGCCTTGTAAACTTCCGCGTGTTGTTGGTCCCCAGTCCTGGGGCGATGGGGGTGGGCATTGTCTCTATAGAGGCAGCACTCTTGTGGAGTTGAGTCAGGTTGGGTCAGGTCTATCTTCAGGTCACCGGGACCAGGGAGTGGGTCCTCAGAAGTGGAGCTGGGCACACAGCCAGGCTGGGCAGGGGCTCTCACCCGCTGGGGCTGCACCAACAGTGGCCCCGGCCAGTTTCCTGTTTCTCTTATCTTTTCCCAACATGTGTTCTCCGGGATGAGAAACTCTACCCCTTGCTTCCTTCGCTTCCCTTTGCCCATTAAGATCTTTATTTTTCAGATTCCAGTCAAATCTGGCTGCTGGCCCAGAGCCCACTATGGTGTGTGATTTATTAACCCCTCAGCTCCAATGGACGGTTCTGGGTTTAGATGGAAAGCTTTCCTATTGGCTCTCCCACCCGGCTCACCAGTGCACGGACTACCTCCAGTACTCTTCCACTCTCTCCTGTTCAACCCCATGCCCTCATCCTCTTTGAATTCAAATTCTTTCTCCTTACTTGCTCTTTACTTGTGACTTTCTGCAAGTCACCTCATTCTCCTGGAATATTATAACGAACGTTTCCTGAAGGGAACGAATATTATAACGAACGTTGTTCGTTAAAGCGAGGAGGAGGATGTTGGGCTTGTCTTCTCCAGAGGAAGTGAGAGCGCAGCAGGCCTAGCCCGCGGTGTGAATCTGAAGCATACATTAAACATTCAAGAATGCCATAGGCGTGGGTTCAGAAAGGTGCCGGCCAACCGGAAGGAAACTCATCGGAATCTTTTGGAGGGCTGCAGGGGTGTGACTCAGTAGGGAAAGTGTCTGCCTTTCAAACCTGAGGAGCTGAGTTCAAACTCCAGTAACCATATAAAAATGCCTTGGTATGGAGAGACAGAAACGGGAGGATTCTTCCAAGCCAATGAGAGGCCTTGTCCCAAAGGAGGTAGACAGGGCCTGATGAGAAGAAACGATCAACAGGTCAGTGTTTGCCAGGCAAACCTGATGGCCAGTATTTGATCACCATATCCCACAGAAGAAATGCAGAGCCAACTTGGGAAGTTGTCCTCTGACTTCCATATATATTCTTCAGATGTGTGTGCCTGCACAAATACACCAACACCACACACACACACACACACACACACACACACCACAGACACAGACACAGACACACTAGTAATAAATAATCTTCAAAAGAAAAAAAAATGAAAGAGGCCTACTGCATTTCCAAGGATGACACTCAAGGTTGCCCTTTGTCTCACACACACACCCACCCACACACACACACACAAACGCAAGCACCAGAAAACCCACG
Source organism: Apodemus sylvaticus (assembly GCF_947179515.1). Lineage (NCBI taxonomy): Eukaryota > Metazoa > Chordata > Mammalia > Rodentia > Muridae > Apodemus > Apodemus sylvaticus. The sequence continues at coordinate 141,225,758 of NC_067476.1, forward strand.
TATAGGGAAGGGCATGTACTAAACACCTTCTGCAACACTAGTGGCTCCTGGCTTTACCTTATCGGATTCTAATTCTGTCAAAACTACCTCCAAGGTCAGGCTATCATTTCAGTTACCAAAAGAGGGGGAGGGGATGGAAGGGATGGTTCTGCAGTTAGAACTTACAACTCTTACAGATGACCTAGGTTCGAGTTCCAGAACCTACACAGTGGCTCACAATCCTTCTCAACTTCAGTTCCAGGGGATCTGGTGCATTCTTCTGGCTTCCACAAGCAACAAGCAAGCACACAGTGCATACACATATATGCCAGCAAAAAAAAAAAAAATCAAACAAAATGTTTAAAAACAAGACAGAGAAAAGGAAGGACGAGCCTTTAGCAACTTCAGGTTATTTCATTATTATATGTGTATAAATGTGTAAGTGTGTGTATGTGTGTGTAAATGTGTGAGTGTGCAAGTATGTTTGTGTGTGTGAGATTGTATGAATGTGTGATAATGAGTATATGTGCATGTTTGTGTGTGTGTGAGTGTGCATGCACGTGCGCACACATGTAAGAGTGTGCATTCATGTGTGTGTGTGTGTGTGTTTGAGTGTGTTCATGTGATCTAACTCAGGCCAGCAGGCCTCTGTGAAAGCATCTCTATCAGCTGAGCCATCTCACTAATCAGCCTTTTGAGATGCAACTTGAGAACCACCAAAGTTAACATTAAGACAGAAACAGTAATCTCCCTTGAGGATCCCAGAGCTACTCCTATATATTTTGCTTTCTGCTGCTCTCTCTTGGAGAAACCCATGCATGTGTTTCTTCTGGAAACTCCTCACTTTTTTTCCCTTGAGATAAGGTTTCTCTGTGTAGCCCTGGAACTTGCTCTGTAGACCAGGCTGGCCTCAAACTCAAAGATATCTGCTCGCCCCTGCTTCCTGAGTTGGTGGGCTTAACGGCATGTGCTCTCACCCACCTGACTTCCTCTCTTTTTCTTAATCTTTGAATTTAAGCTTACATTAAGATATCTTGCACAAGCTGAGGATGTGACTCAACGGTAGAGTGCTCGCTTTGGATGTGCATGCCTCTGGGTTCAATCCTTAGTGTGGCAAATACAAATAATAAAAATTCACACACACACACACACATTTTTTTAAAGATATATTGCATAAAATCTCCATTTCATCGTATGCCTGTTGAAGTTCTTTTTAGTGCTAAAGCCATGAAGCCTGGTTTGGCCCAGGTCAAGATCTCTAAAACTCTAGAAAGTGACAGTGTGAAGTGAGGCCCCCACTCCCTTACCACTGACACCAGGACTGCATCCCAAATGACTCCTGCATATGAATGATGGTTGAAGGGCAGAAGTTGATTTCCTTCTATCCCAAAACACTTGTCAAGCCCTCGAGGGACAAAAACCAATGCAAAAAGACACCCAAGCTCATTAGGAATCAGAGAAATGTTAAGTCAAACCAAACCAAAGTGCCATCTTACACCACCCACCTGGTGCTACCAAGGACTGGCAAGGATGTGGAGCAGGAAACTTACACACTGCTGGGAATGCAAATTAGCACCCATCCTTGTAAAAGATTTTGGCAGTTTCTTCCCAAATTGAAAACCATATACCCTGTGACTCAGCAAGTCCGTGCCCAGGTTTGCACAACACAAACTCACCCATCTATACACAGAGTCATGAACAAGAACACGCATGCCAGCACTGCTCATATGCAGCAAATAGATCAACGTAAATGTCAGGATGAAGAAGGGCTGCATTTCAATTGTGGGGACCCGAGGATGGGTCTCCAGCCCAGCCTGACAGGATGCTCCTGCAGTCAATCCCGCCCCTGGAGAAGAGACAGGAGGATCTGTGGGACTTGCTGGCTAGCCAGTCAGTAAGCTCCAGATTCAGAGAAAGACCCTGTCTCAAAAATAAGATGAAAGGCGGGGGAAATGGCTCAGCAGTTAAAACGCAGAGCCTCAGAACCCAGGTAAGTGAAGGTGGACAGAATGGCCCGGCTGTGATTCTTTCTTGCCTTCGCCTTCGAAAGCGGAGACAGGCGACCCACAGAGCAAGCTGCCTGCTGAGACTCGCTTTATTCAGGCTCTGGGTTTGAAAAAGACATTAACTGTATTTAGTTGAGGGTACGCTTGTACATACCAGATCAGTGATCTCCTTCTACCGTGTGGGTCCAGGGAGCAAACTCAGGCGGTCAGGCTTCGTGTCAAATGTCTTAACCTGCAGCCATCTCGATGGCTTCGAGCTCTAGGTGACTGAGAAATCCTGACACAAAGAATAAGGTGAAAGTGTGACCAAAGAATATTCCTGACATCAGCCTTTGTCCTGTGCATACATGCTAAGACACATGTACACTAAGGACACAAATGTGCTGACAGACATGTGAACATGAGCGTGAACTTATACACATATACACATGAAAAGAAGGAGAAAGAATGAAATAGAAGGAAGACACACCCACCTACCTCTGGCCTCCACACATATGTGCACGCATGCACACAGGAACACTTACATGCATGAACAAACACAAAAATGTAGAGTCTAATACCAGATGACGAATCAATTTATTTTACTTGATGTTTTGCCCGAATGTGTGTCTTTGCACCGTGTGCACACCTGGTACCCTTAGAAGTCCGAGGAGGGGAATGAATTTCTTGGAACTGGACTATGAGTACGGATACAGCTGTGAGCTGTCATGTGGGTGCTGGGGGCAAACAAACCTGGGCTCTCTGGAAGAGCAGCCAGGGCTCCTAACTGTTGAGCCAGCTTTCCAGCCCCCAGTGGTGGTATACTCCTAAAATAGAATGTATTAAAGCTGTGACAGTGACAAGACCTATACACAACAAGTGAGACTAACACATGTGAGTGCCATTTTCACAAGGATACCACAAGGTCCAGGTCTTGAGGTGGAATGACACACTTTTGATCTGCCTCTCCAGGCAGGAAGACACACCTTTAACCTGGGCCACACCTTCTGCTGGAAATCTACAGAAAGCTATGGAAGAAAGAAGGCTTTCTGTTTGCCTGCTTGCCCTGACCTTGCTAGCACACCCATTCCTTTCCTGGGCAGCATCAGAGACTACCTCTTTGGGTTCCAGCAGATATAGACAGACAGCCTAGAATCTTCGACTTTCAGCTCACAGCCAGACATTGTTGGAATTCTTAGACTGCAGCCTGTAAGTCATTATAATTTTTAAAGATTTATTTATTATTTATCTATCTATCTATTTATTTATTTAGTGTATATGAATACACCATTGCTCTTTTTTGTTTTGTTTGTTTGTTTTTTGAGACAGGGTTTCTCTGTATAGCCCTATGTGTCCTAGAACTCACTCTGTAGACCATGCTGGCCTCGAACTCAGAAATCTGCTTGCCTCTGCCTCTCAAGTGCTGGGATTAAAGGCGTGTGCCACCACTGCCTGGCTACACTATTGCTCTCTTCGGACACCCCAGAGGGCATCAGATCCCATTACAGATGGTTGTGAGCCACCATGTGTTTGCTGAGAATTGAACTCAGGACCTCTGGAAGAACAGCTGGTGCTCTTAACTGCTGAGCCATCTCTCCAGTCCAAGTCATTATTTTTTTTTAAAAAGTATTTATTTCCATTTTCCATGCACTGGTATTTTGCCTGCATGCATGTCCGTGTGACGATATCAGATCTTGGAGTTCCAGACTGTTGTGAGCTGTCATGTGGGTACTGGGTTTGAATCTGGGTCCTCTGGAAGAGCAGTCAGAGCCCTCAACAGCTGAGCCATCTCTCCAGCCCCTTGTAAGTCATTCTAATAAATTCCTTATATATATGTGTGTGTGTTAGCATGTGTGTGTTATATGTATATATATATATGTGTGTATATATATATATGTATGTATAGTAGTTATTATTCTGAGGGGTTGTCACACCTTATTGTTACCTTTAAATATCCCAAATAAATGACACAAAGACCTTTATATTTATAATAAGCCCTAAAGGATTAGAGCTGGGCAGATATCAACCCTCTGCACCATTTTGTCTACTTCCTGTCGACAACCCTGAGATGTTACTTGACATGTTCCTCCCATGGCAGCTTCCCACTCCAACAGGCTGGCTCTCGTGCCCATGTGCTCACAGTCTGCCTACCCCATGGTGACTTCTTCCTTCCTTCTCTTCTGTCTCCTCTCCTCTCCTCTCCTCTCCTCTCCTCTCCTCTCCTCTCCTCTCCTCTCCTCTCCTCTCCTCTTCTCTCCTCTTCTCATAGTCCCTTCCTAAGAACCCCAAGCCTGGGAACCTTTGCTCTGCCCCCTCTCTCCTGCCCAACCCAGGTTGTAGGCATTTTTATTAAGCAATTTGGGATCACTTGGGGGGCAAGGTTTCCATGGCAGGATTTAGTGTACCTGAGGATCTCCTTGTCAGGGAAAACCAGATCTTGGGGGGGCAGTATTTAATATTTAAGTATATAGCAGCACCAGACCAACCCCTTACACACACACACACAAATATATATTCATTCCATAAGTTCTGTATGTAATAGATATGTATATAGTCATTCCACAAGTTCTGCAACTCTGGAGAACCCTGACTAATGCACCACTGTATTGCTGCATTACGTGTGTGTGTGTGTGTGTGTGTGTGTGTGTTGTATGTATGTATGTATGTATGTATATTAGTTGTTATTATGCATGCATATATGGTGTAAATCTACAGAAATGCAAAGAAATGGAAACTGTCAGCTTTTATTATCATATGATGTTATAAATTCAGAGATCAACACAGGGGAGAAAGCTACAACTGCAGATGAGTTGATGTAGCTTCAGTTACATTTGTAATGTTGTATCTCTTCTGGGTGGTGGGGATAGATGTGTTTAGAATGCAATTCGACAAACATGAAGTAATAATTCTTCAAATACAAGACAGCTCATGATCATTTTTAAAAACTCAAGCCCATGTAATCAGTCACGATTTAAGTCTCTCCACTTTGAAGACCCGTCTTCTGTCCCTGAGGAGCTGGGAAGTCTGCAGCAACAGAGAGGTGAGTGTGGTGTGCTTACAAATGCTGGTTCAGAGACCGGGAGCCTGTGCACAGCCACGGCCTGTCCCAGATTCCACTGTGACACCAACAGGGATATAAAGAGTTAAATTTCCTCTATTGGTGCTTGACCCAAGCCTGTTTCCCAGAGAGGACAGACGTTCTCCTGTGTGTTTGAACATCATTAGGAGATGTGAGGATGGAATTATAAATGTATTACTTGGACAACAGTAATTCTTTTTTTTTAAATATACTTTTTCAAGATTTATTTATTTACAGTATGTATGTAGTGCCCTATCTGCATGTTCACCTGCATGTCAGAAGAGAGCATCAGATCTAGATCATACTATAGATGGTTGTAAGCCACCATGTGGTTGCTGGGGATTGAACTCAGGACCTCTGGAAGAGCAGTCAGTGCTCTTAACCGCTGAGCCATCTCTCCAGCCCAACAACAATAATTCTTAATAAAGCATTGGATACTCCATCCGTATTTGGTCCATATCCTGCTGCCCCATCAATGGCTCATCAATCCTTCCATGTTTTTCTGATCTACCATTTCCCACACCACTCTTCTGTACAAGGATGTACCATAACCTGTTATTTAATTTTCTTGTTTTTAATTAAGCAGGAAATATATGATCATATTCTAGATATAAAATTAACTATTTAAGACAATTAAATTTATAATGAGAAAAACCATTTGCAAAATAGTGGCAAAATTTTTCACAAGATTTCCCACTCTTCTCTGCAGTCTCCCTCCCCCTCTCCCTCTCTATCTTCTTCCCTCTCCTCCCCTCCCTTCCCCTCCCTGGAAATAAGCCATTGCTTTAACTAATATATACGCTTCCATATTCATTTGCTCCTTACAGAGTCAGGTGTGCTTGGCTGTTGTGTGGCTGACAGATGGACAGATGGTCCTAGGCTGCATCTAGTGGTCTATAGCTTACTCCTAGAGATGTGAGCACCGCATCCCAACCTCATTCTGTCATTTAGCTGATGCTTAAGTGTGACGTGCACCATTGAATCAGCATGGAGCAAGCCATGGGATAGCCAGCCGCCCTATCTCCCACGGGGATTTCCATTCTGTTGGGAAATTCAGACAACTATGTAAACAAGAAACACAGCTTCAAGCGATTCTAAGCGATATGAAATGAAGTGGGGGCTTTGTGAGGGAAGATTTGGGGTTTTGTTCTTGTTTCTGAGTAGTATTTCACCATAAAGACTTTCCTAACTTGGGAGACTGACCTTTAAAACAAGCTACTTGCTTCCTAAATAATATCTGCGTTACATAACTGCTGTCCAAAACCCATCACAGAAACATACCTTCATGTCATCAATGCAGAAATGGATAAAGAGAATGTGTCATATAAGCTCTATGTAACTCTGGGCAAGGGGGGAAGTTAAATTGTAACATTTTCAAGAAAACAAATGGAACCGTAGGTCAGCCTGTTACATGAATTAACCAGATTCAGAAAGACAAATACTGCATGTTCTAACTCATATGTAGAAGCTAGAGGTGTGTGTTCGTTCATGCACTTAAGCACGCATGCCCAGGAGGATGTCTAAGAGCAAAGTATAATGACACATATATATACATATATATACATTTGTATATATATAATATATTATATGTATATATGAAAATGACATAATGAAAACCATTACTGTACATACTAACTTAAAAATGCATAAGAGACTGGGCATAGTGGCTAATAGCTTTATTCCCAGCACTCCACCCAGTGGAGGCAGCAGCAGTTGGAGCTCTGTGAGTTCAAAACCAGCCTGATATAGATAGTAAGACCCTGTTTTGTTTTATTTTATTTTATTTTATTTTATTTTATTTTTTAAGATTTCAGAAGAGCAGTCAGTGCTCTTAATTGCTGAGCCATCTCTCCAGCCAAGACTGTTTTAGGAGAAGGAGGAGAAGAAGGATGAGGAGGAGGAGGAGGAGGAGGAGGAGGAGGAGGAGGAGGAGGAGGAGGAGGAGAAGAAGAAGAAGAAGAAGAAGAAGAAGAAGAAGAAGAAGAAGCAGCACAGACAGAAATGCCCTTATATAAGTGAACACATATTCACATATTTCAGAAAATATTGCTTACTTAGGATGATACACCAAATTTCTTATTCTGTCCTACTTCATTTTTTCAAAAACGTACTAATTTGTGATGTCATTGCCCACTAAATGACTCTGACCTGCTCAATGCTGAGATTTATCTAGATCAATCTTAAATCTCGGACACAATGAGCTCCTTTTTACTCACTCGTTTCTGTGACTATATCTGGGAGCCACTCTCCTCCAATTGTGTAATTCCTGTGTACTTAAACGTCTGATAAAATATAGGCAGTTCTCCTGGAAAGTTAAATTCCAAACCTGGATTTGCCGTCATCACGACGTACAAACTTTGGGCAAATCCCTACATCTCTTTGGACCTCAGTTTCCCTGTCATCTGTACATGCTCAGAGTTGGCAACATCGAGAGCAGACGCCCCACCCCCTGACTCAGAGGCGACCGACCGGACTTCTCACCAAGCCCTTCTCCCCCCCCTTTCCGCTCCTCCTCACGCCTCGGAAGCAAGCGGCGACCGGAGGAGAAACAGGCAGGTCCAGGCAGGAGGGCCCCGGGCTGGGAGGGGCCGAGGCGAGCCGGCCCCCTAGTAGGAAATGAGACAGATCCAAGTGACACTTTAAAAGCCTGACTCCTCTTCCTCCACACGTTCCCTGGTCTCTTTCCATCCTCCTCTCTGCCCCGGCCGGCCCCTCCCGCACAGCCTCCCTTCTCTTTCCTAATCAGCAGCCCGCTGAGCCCGAGCCCAGGTGGAACCCAGAACTTCAGCTCCAGGATGTTGACAAAGTTTCTGTCGCTGCTGCTGCTGCCTGGCTGTGCCTTTTGTAACTCCGATGGTGAGTTAGGGCCACAGGCTCCTGCCGCCTGGGCGTGTTCTGGGGACTTGGTGTATTTAGGAACTTTGACATGACTGTGGGACAGCTAAGCATGGATGCCTGCAGCTGCTGGGTCCTGGGCTTCGACTTGCGTTTCAAAGACAGGGTGAGGAAGCCCAGTGAGTTCTCCGGGGAAGGCTGGGAATAAGACGGAGGTGAGGAGGCAGGGAGAGCGGTGTCAGTCTAGGGAAGATAGGAAGAGGTATGAGATGGACAAAATGGGGAGATGCGAGGAAAGCTGAGACGAGTTTGGGGGCTGAGATGGGGAGGAGGAGAAAGACAGGGAGTGTGGCTGCGGAGATGGGAGCAGCAGAGCCAGAGATCAGTCTGCTGGAAGCTCTTAAACAGAAAGGGGAATTAATCCCCAGACACTACTGATGCCCAGTTCCCCCCACTTCCCACAGCCTCCATCTCTCCCTCAGAGGGGCAGTACTTAGAGTGCCTCCTGTATTTTATACATGCATTGACTCGTGGTGAGCAGTTTATTATACTGATCTTACAGGGGGTAAACCTGGTCACAGAACAGTTAAGGGTCATTGCTAAGGTTACCCACACCAGGGTATTCACACTTGCAAACACAGAAAGCAACTTCTCAAACGCAACAGTGTGTGTGTGTGTGTGTGTGTGTAGGGGCGGGGGTTACAATACCAACGCTGCCAAGGCCCTTTCCAGGGTACCGAAGGCAGATAAACCTAATTTTGATAGAGATTTGCCAGGCAGAACGAGGGCAGCAGAGAGCAACCTGGACAAGTTCCTCACACAGTGGACAAAAGTCGGAGGAACTCCAAGCCATTTGATAAAACTGAACATGGAGATTCACCAGAAAATGCAACCGGGGCCAGGTCACTTGCTGTGATCTCAAAGTGGGGCCAAACTCGGAACTCTGTCCCGTGGGCAGATGTCCTATAGGGAGGTGATGACTTCAGACGGGCGGGCGGCTTCAGTCACCAGTATTCAAATCTTAGTTTGTGTTACCATCTCTTGGCCTCAGATTCCCATACACAAGGGGTTAATAATAGTAGCTACCACGTTAAAGCGTTAGGAGGAAGGCCTTCGTCAGTTAATAATGTGTACACAGCAGTGCTTAGGGCCTAACAAGCACGGCGTGGATAGTAGCTGTTATTATTCGGGAGGGGCAGAGCACATCCCAGGAGGGCTTTAAAGGGTTTGGATCTGAAGGAGATCCAGTTAGAAGGCAGGAAACTAAGCCCAGTGTGGTGGTGCACAATTTTAATATCAGCAACAACAAGCAGATCCCTAAGTTGAAGGCTATCCTGGTCTATAAAACTAGCCCTGGGATAGCTGGGGTTACACCAAGAAATCCTGTCTCAAAAAACAAACAAAGCAAAAGGACGAAATTGAGAAATGTGGTCCCCCATGGGATGACAGTGGCCCAGGAGAGGGTACAGGGACCAGAGTTTGACGGCTGGCGGTGTGAAGGAGGAAAAGGCACTGAGGGATGCCTTTTCCTATTGCAGACCTCAGTTTCCCCATCTGTAAAGCACAGATAATAACCTCCCTGTCCTCTCCAGGAGGGGTTATTGTGAGCATCAAATGGAGGGGCAGGTGGGTGAACGCTTTATGGGATTGCGAGGTGGGCGGCAGGCCTCTGGGTAAGGGGTTATTATCTCTAGCTGTCAGCTCTCACCTTCCCCCGCTGCCGGTCCTGACGCGCTGACTCTGCCCGCAGGCACCCAGAGCCTGCACATGCTCCAGATCTCCTATTTCCAAGACCCCTATCACGTGAGGCATCAGGGCAACGCGTCTCTGGGAAAACTCCTGACCCACACGCTGGAAGGCCGGAGCCAAAACGTCACCATTCTCCAGCTGCAGCCCTGGCAGGACCCCGAGAGCTGGAATCGCACAGAAGATGGCCTGCAGCTCTACCTGGCCCAGTTCGAAAGCCTGGTGCAGCTGGTGTACCGCGAACGCAAGGACAACGTGTTCTGTGAGTTGGGGCACTTGGTCCGGGCTGGTAGGGGGCCATGGAGGATGAGAGGGCCTGAAGAGGTTGGTGGCAGTGCTTGGGCACCAAGGCTAAGGTTCTAGACGGCAGGATTTTTGTGAGGGTGTGGGGTGGGTGTGGTCTTTGGGGCTCTGACTCTTGGAGATTGTTCTGTGAGAGCAAAGCGATATCCTAACTGTAAGAAACCTTTACCTGATGGATGGTAGATAGATGGAGGTGTGAGCAGACCCTGCCCCTCATCTTCTCTGACCCCCAAGTTTCACTGAAGAGTCTGCCAACTCCTTTCCCTCAAAGGGCCCTGCCCTTCCTTTCATACAGCCTGAAGCACTCCGCACTCAGCCTCCAATCACCTCCTTTCCTAGATGTTGATGGGTCCGTCCATAGCTCCCTCACAACCCTAGTTCCTCTCAATGCCCCGATCTCTCAGAAACCACACTGCCATCCATTCACACGCCTTCTCTGCTCCTTTCTCCCACGATCCCACGTTTTCTTCATGCCTCCTCCTGACACAGGCCCCGACGATCTAACCCCATCCTCTCCAGACCCTCCTCTGTCCTCAGGCATCTCTTCCTTCTCCTTTCCACATTCCCTTTGCCCCTGGTGAACATCCCCCAGGACCTCCTCAAGCAAGCACAGAGCTGACCCTTCCCCTCTCCCTAGTTCCTCTCACTGTTAGCTGCTCCTTGGGCTGCGAGCTTCCGGAGGAGGAGGAGGAGGGCTCTGAACCCCATGTCTTCTTCGATGTGGCCGTGAATGGAAGCGCCTTTGTAAGTTTCCAGCCAAAGACTGCCATCTGGGTGTCAGGCTCCCGGGAGCCCTCGAAAGCCGCCAACTTCACCCTGAAACAGCTCAATGCCTACAACCGGACTCGGTATGAACTGCAGGAATTTCTGCAGGACACCTGTGTGCAATACCTGGAGAACCATATCACCACGCAAAACATGAAAGGTGTGAGGGGGATTCTGGCCTTGCCTGTGTGTTGGGGAGGGGGTGACTTCCAGGCAAATGAAGGAACACCAGGGATCCCTTGGGCAACAAAAAGAGGGGGGCTGGAGATTCAGGCGAGGGTACATCCACAAAGTTTAAGTCACTGGGTGACTCCTTTGAAAGTATAGCTGCCTTGGGGTTTGACTCAAACTTTAGACGGAACAAGCTCTTATGCACTCTCTCTGCCTCTCTGCAGGGAGCCGAACAGGGCGCTCTTACACTTCCCTGGTCCTGGGCATCCTGATGGGCTGTTTCATACTCGTTGGTGTGGCTGTGGGCATCTTCCTGTGCACAGGCAGACGGCGTTGCTAATCATTCTCCAGGCCCCTCGGAGAAAGGGCTGGACTGGTGGGGGCTGGTAAGAGAAGGTCGAAGCTCAGATGATGCCAAACAGACTCCCCCAGAGGGCCACCATATCTCAGGAGGTACAGAGCAACAACTCGAGCATCTGCCTAAGACGTGTGTGAGGAAAGGGTGCAGGAAGGGGTGCAGGGAGGGGGTGTAGACAAAGTAACCGGTTTGCAAAGGACTTGAGCGCATGCGTGCTTTGTGTAGCTGGTCTGAGAAGTGGGTGCTTCTCTGTGGAAATGAGATGATGGACTTGGGGGGAGGCTGGTCTGTGTCTACCCTGAACAGGCAGACTTACTGTAGGCATTCAAAACATCTTACTAAAAATAAAAGGAGTTGTCTGTAACTAAAATAAAGCATATTTAATGTGTCCAGGTGTGTCCAACTTGGGAAGGGACACTGGTATGATAGGGAAGAAAGAACCACAGAAATGTCACAGCTGTAAGGCTAAACAATATGGGAGCAGTGAATTAATTAAATATTAAATTTCTTATTTATGTAAAAGGTATACTTATGTCCTCTATTTTATTAAAACTTCTGAAAAAAGTATAGCCTATACCCTCTGTTCTGTTTCCCCGTCTGTCAGTCACTGGGTAACCAGCAGCAGGGTGGTCTCTTCACAGGCCACTGGTAAGCTGGCACTGTTAGCTGTAATGTGTGCCACTTTGTGAGCTGGAAACTCTCTGTACGCTTCCTTCTGAGACGACGTGATTCATGCAAACCGTTCTGGAACATTCTTAACCCTTGGCTCCATTCACCTAGAGATGCTGTCTTCCATAAAATCTGCCCCTCCTAAAATGGCGCCTTTTTGGCCATGCTTTGACTTGCAGAGCTTCAAATATCTATTGCTGGTGGTTTCTGTGGAGAAACAATACAATTTAATATTTAAGAGCATGTATTCAGGGCTGGAGAGATGACTCGGCAGTTAAAAGAGCACTGACTGCTTTTTTTCAAAGGTCCTGAGTTCAAATCCCAACTCACAACCATTCATAATGAGATCTGATGCCCTCTTCTGGGGGTGTCTGAAGACAGCTACAGTGTACTCACATATAATAAATAAATCTTTTTTTTTTTTCAGCGCCAAGGGATCTGGTGCCCTCTTCCGGCCTCCTGGGGCAAAACACACACAGACACACACTAAATGTTAATTTTTAAGAACTTTTTTGTAGGGGTGGGGTGGGGCATTCCAGGCAGAGTTTCTCTGTGTAGCCCTGGCTGTCCTAGAACTTGCTCTGTAGACAAGGTTGGCCTCGAACTCAGAAATCCACCTGCCTCTGCCTCTTGAGTGCTGAGGTTAAAGGCATGCATCACCACCCCGGGTTCAAGAACGGTTTAAATCAGACTTTGGTTTTAAATCTTGGAGCCAGGTATTTAGTGTCTCCAATTTTTTTTACTTCATTCACAAAAAGAATAATAAAATATACAAAAAGCTTGAGCAAAAAGATACCTACCTCGAGCCGATCTTATGGGTATTAGGTAAACCTACACGGATGGCTGAACCCCACATTAGTACTAGGTCTTCCCAGGGGACCAACTCCAAGGCTTCACAAAGGCTGGGCAGGCTCCGGGCACTGAACAGCCTTCCCCACCCAGCACCAGCTCCTCTTATGTTTTGTTTGTTTTTAAAAAAAAGGGTTCTTACTATGTAGGCCAGGCTGGCCTTGAACCTGTGATCCTTCTTCCTCAGCACCCCAAGTTGTGGATTACAAGAATGCCTACCGCACCCAGTTCCCCTTGAACATCTTAATATCTTGAGGATATTCAGAATCAACACATGAGGAATTACCTTTTTCCCTCTCTCCCGTGGCCTAGTAACAGTTCACAGGCAAAAGGAATACATCCACATAGCCTCAGTGGTAAGCTGCGTTTCCTTCCTTTCCTTTATTCCCACTTAGAAAATACAAAAGCTATAGTGTCAGTTCTCTCCTTCCTGCCCTTCCTTTTCCTCTGTGGGAGGCACCGGGTGCACCACTTGGTTCAACTCCCCCCCCCCCCCCGAAGGGCTTGCCATTTAAGGAGTCCACCAGCAGGGGGCCCCGTTACTCCAGTTCCCCAGTGACCACCTTAGCTGCAGAGAACAATCAGCACAGGGGCGTGCCTGTCCTGTGACCGCCTTCCTCCTGTGACTGGGCGAGGCAGAGGCCTGAATTTTCAGCTCTGCCCAATTACTCCAGAGTTCCCCGCCAGGCTGTCTAGACCCGAGTGGGATTGACAAAGCAATTGGACTTTTTCCTTAACTCCATCCTGCCTCCTCCTCCAGTAAAGACATCCTGCATCTCCAACTCTGCCTTGGCTTCTGCTTCCAGAAAACTCAAAACTCAACACGAAGTGTACATGTGCCCCTCCCCCCATGTGTGTGTCTGTTCCCCTATCCCCGCTCTTTCCCAATTGAGAAATGACCACAGTCTTTTTTTGTTTGTTTGTTTTTCGAGACAGGGTTTCTCTGTGTAGCCCTGACTGACCACAGTTATTTTTAATCAGGCCATGGCAATAGCTTCCTCTGAGATTCTCCCTTGTTTGTATTTTTTCTCTGTTCTAATTGCTCTCATGCACGGCAGTGAAAGAAAAGGCAAAGACCTGAAACATTTGTGTCATTTCTGTGGTGGCTCACGACCATCTGTGATGGAATTCGACGTCCTAGCCCTGTGTGTCTAAGGAGAGTGACAGTGTATTCACATACATAAAATAAAATAAATAGATAAATCTTTATTTTTTAAGTCCTTTATTATTATTATTTGGGTTTTTTTTGGATTTGGTTTTTTTCGAGACAGGGTTTCTCTGTGTAGCCCTGGCTGTCCTGGAACTCACTCTGTAGACCAGGCTGGCCTCGAACTCAGAAATCTGCCTGCCTCTGCCTCCCAAGTGCTGGGATTACAGGCGTGCACCACCACCGCCCAGCTAAAAAAAGTCCTTTAAAAAAATCATTAAAAAGAAGAATAGCTAGGGCCTGGAGAGACAGCTCAGCAGTTATGAGCACTGACTGTGCTTCCCGAGTTCCTGAGTTCAATTCCCAGCAACCACATGGTGGCTCACAACCATCTGTGATGTGATCCATTGCCATCTTCTGGTGTGTCTGAAGACAACTACAGTGTGCTCATATATATATAAAATAAATGAATAATTCTTTAAAAGAAGATGAAGAAGAGGAGGAGGAGGAAGAAGAGAATGAAGAAGAAGAGGAGGAGGGGGAGGAGGAGGAGTTGCTTTGCTGGGAGTGGAAACTTCCACCTTTAACCCCAGCATTCAATAGGCACTAGAAGGTTTTTTTCTAAGTTCAAGTCCAGCCTGACCTACACAGCAAGCCCCAGACCAGCCATGGCTGTATACTTATGAACATTCCCTGTCTTGGGGGTGGGGGTGGGGGTGCATAGAGTAAAGGATTTGAACAGTCACTTCTCGGGGGAAAATTTTTTTTTGCACACATCCACATCCCAGTGGCTAATAAATACATAAAAAGACACTCAGCACTTATTAAGGAAAGGCAAATCAAATCTATGTAATATAATTTGCTCCCATTAATAATAGCTATAATTTTAAAGTAGATGTGTTGGTAGGAATGTTCGAAAGATGGGAGGCCACGCACCTTCCTGGTAAGAACATAAAATACTACAGGCAACTTTTCATTTTTGTTTGGGGGCTGGGTGAGGGAGTTCACGCCTTTGATTTCAGGAGAGGCAGGAGAACTCTATGAGTTTGAGGGCAGCCTGGCCTGCATAGTAAGGTCAGGACAGCCAGGATTATATAGAGAGACAGTTCTTCAAAAAAAGTATGTGGCCAGGCTACACAATAAAACTTTATCTCAGAATATATATATATATATATAATGACTCAGAAACTTCACTCTTAATATTTACCCAAAAGAATTAAATATATGTACATGAACAGTGATACATAAATGTCATATTGCCACTTTTCATATTAGCTGTAAGGTAAAAACAACATAGACTGTTGCTATTTCTAGCTATGAAATGTGCCAAGAACCACAGCTTGTAGATGTAATAACATTATTTCTGAGGGTATCTTAATTCATTTTCTGTTGCTGTAACAAAATCTCTGAGGCTGGGTAATTTACAAGGAAAAGAGGTTTGCCAAGCTTACAGTTTTGGAGGCCAGAAGCCCCAAATCCAGCAGTCTCTGCCTTGTGTGCACTCTCACATAAGGAAGGTCCTTCTAACTGTGTCATGACATGGTAGACGACATCGCATGGCAGGAGTGTGGGCCAGAGAGATCTCCCAGAGAGAGAGAGAGAGAGAGAGAGAGAGAGAGAGAGAGAGAGATGGAGAAGGACTCACTCTTTCATAACTGCTGCTCTCACAGGAACTAACTCCCCTCAGGAGAGCCTAACTCATGCCATGAGACCGGCATGGATCTCATCAATATCTGAGCCAGGTCACCCCCCACTAGAGCCCCACCTACTAAAGGGGCTTTTAATCTTTTTATATTGCACAAGTAGAAACTAAGTTTTAACATGAGCATCAGCAAGGAATTCCATGAGGGTTCTCGGTGTCTTTGCATCCATATCCAGAAGGTAGAGGATCAGAAATAGGGGCAAGAGGAAGAAGAAGGCTTGCTTCCTCACTCCCTCGAGTCTCCACAGAGAAGGGTGACTGGAGGTCAGCGGTGACTGGAGGTCAGCGGACACTGCTGGTTAGCTTTCATGGTCATGTGACTATGGACCAGTCACTGCTGCTCTGTGGGTCAGAGCCCGTGGCTTCTGAGCTCTCTGCCCGCTCTGACCTCCAGGATTCTAGTTCCTAACTCCAGCTGGCTGACATTTGGGCAAATCCTTAAGGGTCTTTGACATTCCATCCCTCATCAGATAGTGACCTCAGGATGTTTGCCTTAGGTCCAACTGCTGACAGCTGAACTACTGGAAGCCCAGTTGGAGTTTACATGAGAAATAAACAAATCTGGAACACCTGTAAATTAGTGACTTCTAAGAGCATCCTAAAAATCTCCTTCTGGGTGGCCTGGTCCACAAAACCCCATTTAACATTAAATAAGAGTGTCCTACCAGGGAGCCTAAGTCTGGGTATCTGTATCCTATTCCTTCCCTTCCTTCCTTCCTTCCTTCCTTCCTTCCTTCCTTCCTTCCTTCCTTCCTTCCTTCCTTCCTTCCTTCCTTCCTTCTTTTTTTTTTTTTTATTTACTTACTTTTCATTTATATTAGTATCCTGCAGCTGTCTTCAGACCCACCAGAAGAGTGCATCAGATCCCATCACAAATAGCTGTGAGCCACCATGTGGTTGCTGGGAATTGAACTCAGGACCTCTGGAAGAGCTGTCAATGCTCTTAACCCCTGAGCCATCTCTCCAGTCTCTTTTCTTTCTTTTTTTTCTTTTTTTTTTTTTTTTTTTTTTTGATTTGGTTTTTTTTCGAGACAGGGTTTCTCTGTATAACCCTGGCTGTCCTGGAACTCACTCTGTACACTCTGTAGACCATGCTGGCCTCAAATTCAGAACTCCACCCAAATTTGCCTTCTGAGTGCTGGGATTGAAGTGCACCACAACACGGGCGTGTAGCCCACGTTTCCAGTTTATTGTGCTGTTGGTGGGCCGGTTTATGGTACAAGCAGAGTGGGAAGTCAGATGACAGCAAGCGTGTCCTGCTAAGGGCCACACTAAGTTCCGCAGATGACAGTTAACTACTTCCTCCCCTGGGCAATAATCTTTATTCACCTTCATATCTATAGTACCTGGAACAGTGCTAGAGACTGAGGCAACAAATGCTGAATGAACCGAGAACTTTGAGAAGGAAGATATTCCTCCTAATCAATGTTATCCCTCACCTATTTCCCTCTGAGACAGCGTCTCACTGTGTATGCAGGCTAGCCTGAAACTGGCTGTGTAGCCCAGGCTGGCATGAACTCACAGAGATACTCACTTCTGCCCCACCCCCTCCTGAGTTCTGGGATTAAAGGCACATGTCTGACTAATTCCTCATTTGTATAATTAATTTATACACATAGAAATTCTCTCTCTCTCTCTCTTTTTTGTTTTGTTTTTATTCAGAGACAGGGTTTCTCTGTGTAGCCCTGGCTGTCCTGGAACTCACTCTGTAGACCAGGCTGGCCTCGAACTCAGAAATCCGCCTGCCTCTGCCTCCCAAGTACTGGGATTAAAGATGTGTGCCATCACCGCCCAGCCACATAGAAGTTGTTTTCTTCCAGTATCTCACTTTATATTTTATTGATATCTCAAACACATTTGTAAGGATTAGAGGGCTGGTCTTACCCTCAATTCCCAAAGATATTGCTTCTCTTGGTTCCCTGAAGGTGTTATTATTCTCATGTCCAGAGGTGAGGACTCCAAACCCCATTTCCTCTCATCTCTGTGTGATGCAAATGACACATTGCTGTGAGTCTGTGTGAGATGCCAGTCCTCCCAGGAGTTCCCACTCTATTCGCCCTCACTCAGGACTTCTACGCACCCCCAACACAGACAAAATGAGCACCAGGTGGTGGTGTCGCACACTCTTAATCCCAGCGCTCAGGAGGCAGAAGCAGGCAGCTCTCTCTGAGTTCAAAGGTTAGCTTGGAGTACCAAGCCAGTTCCAGGACAGCCAGGGCTACAGGGAAAGACCCTGTCTCAAAAACAAAACAAAGATGAACTTTGCAGATTCAGGAGCATCTTACCTCATGGGAAACCTGAAGGGAGAGTACTCACGTGCCAGGGACAGATTTTTATCAAATTGGTGAAACTCTTCATTTTTTGTTTTTGTTTTTGTTTTGTTTTGTTTTGTTTTGTTTTGGACAGGGTCACACTTTGTAACTTTGGCTAGCCTGGAACTTATTATGCAGACCAGGCTGGACTCAAACACAAACACACAATGATCCACCTGCCTCTGCCTCCTGAGTGCTGGGACACTTCCGGTTCTCTACAGTTCTCGTTCCCATAACTATTAGCTTTTGCTTTTTCTTCCACAAGTAGGCAACCTGTTCCCAGAAACACAAAACCCTTTGTTTTCTCACCCCTCATTTTCCGACATGTGTGTTCCTCTCTGTTAAACAGGAGTTCTATAGTTTTCGTTTACTAATTTCCTTAAATCTGCCTCTTGGTTTCTTCATGCACTTGCAAGTGAACCAGTTTGGGGGCTTGATTCAGCCTGCAATGCTGTCATACAGAGGAGGGACAATGAGGATGGGAAACTCTTGGGATCAGAATTAAAAGTTAGGTTTTTTTGGGGGGAGGGAGGTTTCTTTTTTGGTTTTTTGAGACAGGGTTTCTCTGTGTAGCCCTGGCTGTCCTGGAACTCACTTTGTAGACCAGGCTAGCCTCAAACTCAGAAATCCACCTGCCTCTGCCTCCCAAGTGCTGGGACTAAAAGCATGCACTACCACTGCCCTGCTTAAAAGTTAGTTTAATGTCATTTACTGACACAGCAATTCAGTAACGGAACTGGCTGCTTCACGTGATTAAACATAGGAAATCCTTCAAGTTCTGGCCTCTGGAAATGTGTGCCCGCATATTTCTAGAGACAGTCATCCATTTTACAAATCTTCTGTGTATTTAATATCCTTCGAGGGTGAGGCCGGGTGTGGTGGTGACACACCCTATTGTCAGCTCACACTCCAAAGGCAGAGGCTCAGAGAGATCTCTGTGAGTTCAAGGACTGCTAGGTTTACGTAGCAAGTTCCAGGCCAGGAGTGCTATATGATGAGCCCCTATCTCCAAAAAGAAAGAAAAAGGAATATTCTTTCATTCCAAGCATGTGGTATTTTATTTTGATATCTTTCAATTCTGAATGGGGGGAAAACCAGTAAGCATGTCTCTCTCTCTCTCTCTCTCTCTCTCTCTCTCTCTCTCTCTCTCCCTCCCCCCTCTCTCTCTTTTCTGGTTTTTTTGGATTTGGTATTTTGGAGACAGGGTTTCTCTGTATAGCCCTGGCTGTCCTGGAACTCACTCTGTAGACCAGGCTGGCCTTGAACTCAGAAATCCGCCTGCCTCTGCCTCCCAGAGTGCTGGGATTACAGGTGAGTGCCACCACCGCCCGGCTGCATGTCTCTTTTAAAAAGATGTGTTTTTCTCTACTAATGATCAATAACTTTTTTAAGAACAAAAATGAAAAAAATTGCCGGGTAGTGGTGGTACATGCCTATAATCCCAGCACTTTGGAGGCAAAGGCAGGTAGATTTCTGAGTTTGAGGCAGCCTGGTCTACAGAGTGAGTTCCAGGACAGCCAGGGCTACACAGAGAAAGCCTGTCTCAAAAAAAAAAAAAAAAAAAAAAAAGAAAGAAAAAGAAAAAGAAAAAGAAAAAGAAAAAGAAAAAGAAAAGAAAAGAAAAAGATAAAGAAAAAATCAAGGAAGAAATTTAAAAATTCCTAGAACCAAGTGAAAATGAAAGTACAGCTTAGCAGAATCTTGGGGATCCAGTTAGGATCGTTCTAGAAGAAGCACCTGAAGCCCTGAGTACGAGCTTATGCCAAACACCTGAGGGGATCTCAAGTAAACAATACGGTGATCCTACAGCTCTCGGAAAGGGAGAACAAGCCAAACTCAAGGGCAGCAGACACGAAGCCCAGGGTGTGAGATGGGGAAACACAATTTATGTGAAGTAGAACAGACTAGATTCAAAACTACAAATGCTTCGTGGTTCTCCCACGAGCAGAAGCTAGATTTTAACTCCAGTTTCAGAAGGTCAGACTCCCTCATCCAGCCTCCACCGGCTCGGCTGCTCACTCACGGTACACGGATGTACGTGCGTGCAAAACACCCGTGCACATAACATAAAGATAAATAAATCCTTATAAAGGGGGGAGGGTGTGAGAGTCATGGATGCACATGGCTTGTGAGGAGGAGGGGGAGGAGGGGGAGGAGAAGGAGGGGGAGGAGGAGGAGAACAGGAGGAGCAAGGAAGGCGGAGGGAAGAGGAACAAATCAAAGGATAAAGACGCACCCAGAGTCTGTGGAAAATGCCAGAGTCAAGCCCATCGCTTTGTGTGCCAACTTTTAAAAAGGGCCCAAAACTCCATCATGCCGAGCGAAAGTAGCCAAGTTTCGGAAGTTCCACCCTTCGTCATTCCTTGACCTGCTGGGAAAGCTAGATAGGTGTGGCCAGGGCCTAAGGGGAGAGGGAGGGAGGTTTGGATTCAAATGGCAGAGGACATTTTTGGAGAGTGAACTTCTCTACGTTTTTATTGTGTGGCTACATTTTTTGTAGCCTCTGCCTCCCAAGTGCTGTGATTAAAGGCTTGCGCCATGGCTGCCCGGCGGATACATGGTTCTTAACGCTGTTCTCAGTATCGCACTGTGTTCCCCAAACAGAAACGTCCCTCGATGTAAATTAACAAGCCGTCTCTAGGACCCAACCTCTTCCAGGTGCCGCGGGTGGAGAATTATTTTTCAGTATAATTTTGGGACTGCCTTCATCAGTTGGGGCCTGTTACCTGGCCCTTCCCTCATCTCCCACAGGACTTGAAATCTCATCTGGTGACATTTATCCCGTTTACTCTGGTTACCCCTTCTCTCTGGGGACGGTCCAGCTCCTGCTCCACTGGGAATGATGCGAAAATATAGTTTACCACTTCGGGCAGGATGTCAGGTTAACAGTAATCGTGGGCGGGCGGTGAGCAGGCCTCGGAGGGGCCAGGGGTGGGAGGAGACCTAGAGTGTCGCAGACAGGATGCTGGACACTGCCACAGAAGCGGGCGATGTGCAGGGAACAGGGAGGAACTTGTGACAAGAGCACACTGGGTGGACCTCACAGCTTGGCTCCAGACTGGCTCTGGGCATGGGCCAGCCTCTTTCTCGGCTTTAATTTTCCACTCAGTCCCTACTCACAGCAGGCTCACAGTGCTCAAACCCACGCCCGCTCCTAACTGACGCTACTGACACTGTCTTGTGCAGCAGGACAGCCTGTTTAAAGCTGTGTATCTCGATTGATCCAGGGGAAGGAGCTTTAGCCTTCCTTCCCAGAGAAGCATCCTAAGAGGTTACAGGATTTGTCTGAAAGTCACCCTTTGAAGACTGCGGCCTGGACCCCTCCCATTGCTTGTGCTTTGCTGCCCCCTACTGGAATTATACCATAGCCACCAAACTGCTAGCCGCAGTTCTATCGGAGGCTTCTGTTTATTTCTGTAAAAATTATTCATTGATAGAGACATTCAGAGGTGGTCTGAACCCATGGAAAAGAAGGGACAACACGAATGACTAATTACAGTTATATGATCAATGTGAAGTACGAGATCTAAGGTACAGAATAGGGTGTGTGGCCTCGTCCAGAAGGTCAGAGAATTTTGCATAGAGTAGAATCCATAGGAAAAACTTACTAGCTGCCAATGGGGATGCTAAGGCGGTATCCAGGGTGTTTGCTGCACAGGGCTCCGGGATGAACATGGTGGAATCTGGAGCACTGTTGAGACCACTTAGGAGGAGACGAGGTTTTGAATGGCAGGAGCAGGAACTTGGCTTTGTCTGCTGCAGTTTGGAAATCCCACGAAGCAGGGAGCAGAGCTTAGCTGTAGAGCACCGGCTAGGTGAGCGGCCGAGCTGAGGATGCAGTAGATCGAGAGCTACACTAGCATGCCCCGGGGTAAAACTTTGGAACTGTGCTGTGTGCAGAGAGAGTGCAGGTGGTATTTGAAACTGTGGCGATGGATGGACACACAGAACAGGAAGAGGGTTCTAAGCATCCTGGGAAAGCCCTGTAGTTGCATTGAAAAGATGGAACCAGTGAAAGAAAACCAGAGGGAAGGCCCAGAGAGTTAAGGAGAAGCACGTGATAAACAGCTCAAAACAACGCGAGGCAGACAAGATGGCTCAGCAGCTAAAGGTGCTTGCTGCCAAAGCTGAGGACCCAAGTTCGAGCCACGGGGTGGGAGGAAAGAACTAACTCCCTACAAGTTGTGCTATGGTATGTTCACATGCACAATTAAATAATTTTTTCTTTTGAGGCGTAGAAGAGGCAAGGGATTGAGAGCGACTTGGGTAAAACGTTCAAGGACAGCTCATCAAAGCAAGTCACAGGGAAGTTCTTTCTTCACAGGCATGTAATATGCCACTTGGAAAAAATGGTTTTGAAGTGGCACTCAGGGGTCTGAGCCAGTCTCATGGGCTGTGGCCTCTGCGCTCACATGGGGCCTCGTGCTGTTTACGGGTTCCACTTGTACCATTTTGAAATTCTTAGATTCAAACTCACTTTGTAGCCAATGACTATCTCCATGATCCTCCTGCCCTCCCCCTCCCAAAGGCTGGGATTACACCACACACACACACACACACACACATATATGTGTGTATATATATAATATGTGTGTGTATATATATAATATGTGTGTGTGTGTATAAATGTTTTTTGAGAAAGGGTTTATATGTGTATATATATATATAATGTGTGTGTGTGTGTGTGTGTAAATGTTTTTTGAGAAAGGGTTTCTCTGTGCAGTCCTGGCTGTTCTGGAACTCACTCTGCAGACCAGGCTGACCTCCTGCCTCTACCTCCGGAGTGCTGGGAGGAAAGGCATACACCACCATCACCCAGCTACAGGGTTATATTTTAGCAAGAGGCTCTGAGTTCTCATTTTGCATTGAGACTTGTAAATCATGTACCAGATCCTGCATGGGGACAAATGTAAGGTAGAGACCCAGGCATGGTGGCACTTGCCTGTAACCCCAGCACTCTGGGCTGAAGTAGGGGGTTGCAAGTTTGAGATTCTGTCGAGAAAAAAAAGTTCTATTTGTATCTTTTTTTAAAAAAATTATCAATTGAAGATATTTGTCCAAGTGAGATAGTCAAAGACTGGTCTAGACTAATTGAGACTCGATTTCAGAAAGAAGAAAGAAGCAGGTGGTGGAGCAATGCCCTTAATCCCAGCACTTAGGAGGCAGAGGCAGGTGGATCTCTATGAGTTTGAGACTTGAGAAACAAAGACAAGAAGAAGAAGAAAGAGGAGTAGGAGGAGAGAAAGAAAGAATAAATAAATAAATTTACGAAGTAAGGACCCAGAGGAACTGGCACTGCACATATGTGGTATACACATGCACAAAACAAAGGCATATAAAATAAAACTAAATCAATCCTTTTTTTAAAAGTTGTCAGTGAAGGTTTTCCCTCTCAGCCTCTCCTCTGGCCCTATAGCTCCCCGGGAGGAAGTAGTTACAGTCATCAGTCCCAGGAACACCTTTCTGTATCTTACTTACAAACAGACAGACAAACTGTCTCTTCCCCCAGTGCACACTGAGGTGTGCACACATAGAATTCTGCACCTTGGTTTTCTTCCAGTCAGTATTACTCTATAAGTAATAGTGTGATAATGAACTGATTTAAATAGAGTTTGCTTTTTATTGCTGGATAGAACACCATGACCTAAAGCAGCTTGGGGAGGAAAGAGCTTATTTGGCTTACAATTTTGATTGCAGTCAATAAGGAAGGGAAGTCAGGCAGAGACTCAGGTCTGGAACCTGAAGGCAGAAACTGAAGCAGAAGCCACGGGGAAGCCGCTGACTGGCTCACTCCTCATGGCTTGCTCCTGCCCAGCGATGGCACTGTCCCCAATGTCCTGACCCTCCTTTATCAATTATTAGCCAAGGAAATGCCATACCGGCTCGCCTACAGGCCATCTGAGGGAGGCGCTTTGTCCCATCCAGGTACTAACCAGGGCCTACCCTGCTTAGCCTCTGAGATCACACAACTATGCAGGGTGGTGTGGCTGGCTGCAGACTGGAAATGTTTTCTCAACTTAGATTTCCATTTCCCAAATGACTCCAGTTTGTGTCCAGTTGTTAAAACAAAACAAAACAAAACAAAACCAATAAGCAACATAGTAAGACCTTGTTTCACAAAACAAAAACAAAAACAAAATAAAAAATATACTAATGATACATTAAAAAATTAATTTCCTAATTTACAAGGTACTTCCTCATCTTAAAGTGGGCATATAGTGCACCCCATTGAGTGTGTTCTTTGTTGATGGTTGTCGGGGGAAAAACATAAGCAGGAATTACCTCCAAACCAGTTGGGGCAAACTTCAAAATCAGAGGTGGGGGATAGTGGGGGATAGAAGCAGGGGAGGGGCTCTTCTGACCCTGGATATTTAATTCTGACTCTTTCCTTTTCCTAAGCCTGTGTCCTCCATTTTTGTTGTTGTTGTTGGTTTTGTTGTTGTTGCTGTTTTTTCGAGACAGGGTTTCTCTGTGTAGCCCTGGCTGTCCTGGAACTCACTCTGTAGACCAGGCTGGACTCAAACTTCGAAATCTGTCTGCCTCTGCCTCCCAAGTCATGGGATTAAAGGCGTGCGCCACCACTGCCCCACATCCCCCATATTTTGTCAATTAAAATTTCAGTCTTTTGTTGCTCACAACTTTTAGATGCATGGTTTTGATTGCTGTGTGTTACATGTAAACTGAGTGTTTAAAATATTATTTGTTTCTATAGCTTTGTTTCAAAAGCTACTTTCTTGTGGTAAGTTTCTTTGATTTTCTGGATTTCCCCAGCAGAATGACCTGAGAGGCCTTGAGAGTTCTGGGAGACCCATTCCCAAACTGCACAGATTTGTTCTGCCTGGCACATGCTCAGTGTTGGCCTTCCGCCTGGAGACTGTCCTGCTCAACCTGCTTCTTTCCACAGAGCAGCTGTGTCCCTGACTTAGGGGCCACTGGACCCTCCCTCCAGTCGTTCTTCTCCACCCATGCTCCATTTGCTTTGTGGGGGTAGACACCCCAAAATATGCCTTTTAATCCCATCACGTTTATCATATTGTTACCAAATTTAGGATCACAGCCTGTGCCCAATAAGCCAAGTAAAAAAAAATGTCAGATAGTGGAAAACAGAAAAGGTGATGTTCAATATGGCTACTTTGAGAAGACGGGAAGACTTGGCAGGGTAGCGCCTTGCTCTCTCTCTCTCTCTCTCTCTCTCTCTCTCTCTCTCTCTCTCTCTCTCCCACTATCAATTTGGTTGTCTTAATTGGCTCACTGAGGACAGGTGGCCAGGCCTGTCTCTCTAGGGCACAGGCTGTGACCCTAAGCCTAGTAACAGCTGCTTGAGACTGTTTATAGAAAGTCAGAAATTCTAATGAATGAACAAAGGAACAAGGCTGGAACTTTGGTGTCTGACACGTGGCTTCTGCTACTGTTCATTCTCTAGATACATCATTGGGCAAGTCATTTCCCCATTGCGCTCTCCTCAGACTCCAGCACGGAGCAGAGTCGTTAAGTGTAGAGTGATACAATGTAGAGAAACGACCTGGCACACTAACTTGCTGAGCCCTTGTTAGCTTCTAACTCCTGCAAAAGGATTCAAAGGAAGGAGGAGGGGGTGGAGCCTTCCCTGAGCTGGACCAACAGCAAACTTCATTAGTTTCCTTTCAGGTGCCTACAAAGACCTCCACTTTTTTGGCCACAGTGACAGCACGGCAGTGATGGCTCAGCAGTGATGGCTGTTCTTACAAAGGACTAAGGTTCGGTTCCCGGGTGGCTCACAGCCATCTGCAACTCTAGTTCCAGACAACCTGATGCTCTCTTCTGGCCTCCATGGGTATCAGGCATGTACATGGTGCGCACACATACATGTAGGCAAATCACTCACACATATAAGGTGTTTTACCTTGATTATCTCTCTCCCTCCTCTTTTCTCCCTCCTTCCCTCCCTATTTCTCTCCACACTTCCTCCCTCCTCCCTCTCTGTCTTCATTTTATAATTCACTGGCTATGGGCGTGGGGGACATCCACTGGAGTGTGGGCAGTATACCAGGGGCCACAATCCTAATACAACTTGCCTCTCCCTAACACAGCAAGCATCAAAAGCCAAGAGCTCCTCAGTGGGAGGTGGGGCTCCTCCCCCAGGATTTCTTATTTACATGGTTTTTCTCATTTTGGCTGTTCCTTCTTGGTATCTTTAGCTGGTTCTTCTCTGTTAATTTCTAACACCAGTTAGAAACGAAGACTTCAAGCCTTGTTCACTGTAACTTTGCCTCTCTCTGGACGTACTTATTCTGAGTGTAAATCATTTCGTCTGGTCTCTTGGCTGTAAGATATTTTTCTTTTGAGACTCTCGACGACTTCTGTCCTGAGCTGACACCTGTGTAGATGGAGGCTGTGTGCCGCACGCACTTGAGTGTCTTATAGCTGCCTCCCTCCCTCTTCACACGCCCCAGGCACGGCAGGCACTTCATATTTCAACTCGAGCTGTTCAAGGAATCTCCTTTGTGTCAAAGAGTTGCACTGCTCAGGTTGGTTCTCTGAATGTGACTCTTCCCTCACACTCCACAGCCACAGCTTTGTCAACTCCCACTTTCAACATCCTTCAAGAACCCAATCACGTCTCAGTGTTTCCCCAGCGATCTTGATCCAAGACCTCGCTGTCTTGTGCCTGGATAATGACGATGGTCCACTCACTGGCCTTTCTGCTTATAGCCTTCCCAGGCTTTCTCTGCTCAGTGAAACCAGTTTCTCTGTTAAGACCTGAGTCAGAAGTTGTCCCTTCCATTCTCAGAAACTTCTAGTAGGGAAACCCTCCTAGGATCCCACTCCTTTCTTCCTCCCCAACCTCCATATTGTCCCTTAAACTTGCCTGATGGCTCCTTGCCTTAAAACATCTCTGCCTGCTGTCTGCTCTGTCCAAATCACTTCTCAATGCTCCAACACTGTTCTTTCAGAGATACACACACACTCCACAAATTTCAAGTCCTAACTCCCCATTTTTCTCAATAGTTACTACTATCTAAATGCTTATTTTATTGCTTTTGCTTGTTGTCTGCCCCATCTTTTTTAATATATGCTTTATGAAAACTGAGAGATTGTTTTGTTCGGTTGGTTCTCACTTTCATTACATTTTTAGGAGGAGTACACTATTGTCACAATATGTGTGTAGAGGTCAAAGGTCAACTTATAGGAGTCAGTTCTCTCCTTCCACCTTGTAGGTTCCAGGGATCAAACTCCATCTCACCAGGCTTGGCAGCAGGGTCCTTTACCCACTGAGCTAACTTGTTGCCCCAGAACAGAGTTTTATCTGATTTGTTTAATGCTGTATTGTGTCACCCGCAAGAGTATTCAGCGCAAAGTTGGCATTTAATGAATATCACTGAACTAAGAAAAAAAATTTTTTTAACGTATGTCTCTTCTCAATTTAGAGCTCTCCAGTGATTCCCACATGGAGTTCTTAAACCTTTAGGTCTCAAGTAATTCTTACACTCTCAAAAAGCATTGGTGACCCTAACAAGTTTCTGATACACACACACACACACACACACACACACACACACACACACACAGACATACACACACACACATACACACACACACACATGTATATTCTGTTATATACGTTGTGTGTGTGAGTGTATAATTATCTGAGGAATTAAAACTGAAAATTTTAGCCAGGAGGTGGTGGCGCACTCCTGTAATCCCAGCACTCTGGGAGGCAGAGGCAGGTGGATTTCTGAATTCGAGGCCAGCCTGGTCTACAGAGTGAGTTCCAGGACAGCCAGGACTATACAGAGAAACCCTGTCTCGAAAAAACCAAATCCAAACAAACAAACAAACAAAACTGAAAATTTTTAAATTTACATATCATCCCATTTAAGATGATAACACAGGGCTCTGAAGTAAAGCACTTACCTAGCCTGTAAGGCCCTGAATCTAGTTGCTAGCACCAAAAATCAGTATATAAGTAAACAATCAAATAATGACAAGACTGTTAATACAGATAAATTCTATAATAGTTTCCTAAGTAAAACATAGCAAGAAAACTGGAATTACTCACATTTTAAAAAAAATCTGTTGCGCAGTGGTGGCTCATGCCTTTAATCCCAGCACTTGGGAGGCAAAGGCAGGCAGATTTCTGAGTTTGAGGCCAGCCTGGTCTACAGAGTGAGTTCCAGGACAGCCAGGGCTACACAGAGAAACCCTGTCTCAAAACAAAAACAAAACCAAAAAAAACCCAAAAACAACGCAAAAGAAGTTGACTGTACTTCCAGGCCTGCTCCCATATTGAATCTACAATATAGGCCAAGAAGCTTCTAGAAAAGCAAGCAGCACACTCATGAGACAGTGAGAGACAAATCGTTCACGTCCAGCATGCTTCCCACTCCACATGCCATGTTCCTGCTGGTCACCCACAGCCTACCCATCTCACCTCCTGCCACCTCTAGACAATTCATTTCCTCCCTTCTCCTCCCATAAGACACTGCTCTCCTCTTGCTCAAGACATATATTGCATTAGCCTCTTGTTATCTATATTACTGTCTGTCTCCTGAGCTAACTGTCTTCCCCAGACAGCTACCTACCCAAATCATCCTTATATTCCCAACACCTCTTGCAGTGTTTGGGAATCAAACTCTATGTAATAAAGGCATATTGAATGAAGAAATAAGAGGGGGGTCTCCTCTTCCTATAGTGACGTTCCTACGGACACAGTATTTCTTCATAAAATTACAGATGTCAGTGTGGTAAATATGATATGGTTAAGTATATTAAAGATAGGTTGTGCACGTATGGAAATCTCATAATAAAATCATACTTTGTACAATAAGTACATACTAAGTTTTTTTTTATTATTATTAAAGGTTAAGTTGAACATGAGGGCACACGCCTTTAATCCCAGCACTTAGGAGGCAGAGGCAGGCAGATCTCTGTGAGTTCAAGACCAGTTTGATCTACATATTAAGTTCCAGTTCCAGGTTAGCTAGGGATACATAGAAAGACCATTATGTGGTCTTTCATATGTAAAGTGTACAGGGTAAAGCACGACACACTGATTTCACGTCACAAAAACGTAGCACAAGGCTCAAGAGGATGAAGGGACAGAGTCAGCCATACCTGTCTTGATCATGAGAGGCTGAGAAGCCAAGCAGTCTGGTGAGTATGGAGAGATTTTCTGAAGCCTTCTAAGTCACCTCTGGTGTTGGTGCAGACTTTGCCATCTTCCTTCTTGTTGGTGAAACTGTCTTAGGAATTCATGATATGTATCTTTTTTTCCTAATTTAAGACTTAAACTACTTTAAATCAATTGTCTGTTCCCGTGTGCACAAGAGTACAGGAACCCACAGAAGCCAGAGGCACAGGATCCCCTGGAGCTATAGGTAGTTGTGAGCCACGCATCATAAATGCTGAAAACGGAACATGGGTCCCTGTAGGAATAGCACAGGAGCACAGGAACCTTTTAGCCGCCGGGCCATCTCTCCAGCCCGCATCCGTTTGCTCTTATTGGCTTCTTCTTGTCATTTACCCGCTGCTGCCACCACCCCCTCCACCCCTCCAACCCTCCACCCTCCACCCCTCCACATTCTACCCGTCCACACTCCACCCCTCCACCCTCCACCCTCCACCCCTCCCCTCCACCCTCCACCCCTCCACCCCTCCACCCTCCCCTCCACCCCTCCACACCCCTCCCCTCCCCCTCCACCCCTCCACCCTCCCCTCCACCCCTCCACCCCTCCACACTCCGCCCCTCCACCCTCCCCTCCACACTCCACCCTCCCCTCCACCCTCCGCCCTCCACCCCTCCACCCTCCACACTCCCCTCCACCCCTCCACCCCTCCCCCTCCCCTCCCCCTCCATCCTTCCACCCCTCCACCCCTCCATCATGGGAGAACACTTAGTACTGGATCATCAGTAGCAGTCCCTGGGCGTTTGGTCTTAAACACAGGAGAAGGCTCAGCCGGCTCCATTTTCTCTCAGAACCAAACTCCTCCCCTCCCAAACCTTCCCAAACAGGTAATTCGTTTTCTTTCTTCAGCATTTCTGCAATGCTCTGCTTTCATCATCCATAACTTACAGAAGCTTGCTGTCTCCATCTCCTCCCCAGATTGTAATTTGGGCAATGCTATCTGCCAGTGTATATATAAATATCGATATCGATATCGATATAGATATAGGTATATGTATATATGTGAGGGGGAGGGGTACTTGCTCATGCAGGCACCTTGGCTGTCAAGATGTCACCCCCAGTCTCTCCATTCTATTTATATATTCTTTTGAGACAGGGTCCCTCAGTAGCGCTCACCTTTTTACCTGACTGACTGACCAATGGGGCCTTGGGATCTTTATCTCCACACATCGTGGCCAGCACTCAGATCGCAGACACACGGCTGACTTTCACACATGGGCAGGATGGATCCGAACTCAGGTCTCATGCTCATATCCACGGTGCATCGCGCCAGCCCAGCCCTGCTCCAGTCTTTCATTCGCTCGGTAGGCTCTTCCGGCTGTCTCCAGACGGGCCCCAGGCCCTTTGCTCTTTCGGCGGCGTCTGCCACACTTTATCTTTTCTTCTCAACTCATTTCTATGCCCACCCACCTCAAAGACTGTGCAGGAGCTCCCAGGTTCCAGAGTTCTAGCCCCCAGCTCCCTGTCACCTCCCCAGGCTAGTCCACCAGGAGGACTGCAGTTCTGTGACCACCTTCTGCACTGGCCATCACCTCCTCCGATGTCCTTCGTCACCCCAGCCTCAATCCTAGCAGACAGAATGTGCTCTGAGGCCAGCGCGCCTCAGCTGCACCCTTATGAATCATGGATGCTTGGCAAACTTATCCAGAGCTTCCTCTTTATCCTAAATTGGTTTATAATAACAACCTGTTTCACAGGACTTCTCATGGGACTTCAGGAGAAATAATTCGGTGACATGCTTAGCCCGGTGCCTGGTATGTAGTAGGCACTCAATAAACAGTAGCTGTTGTTGTGATCTGTGTGCCCTTTTATGGAGACCATTGAAGTTCTCTCCCAATATTCTCATCAGTCTTTACCTTGGGAGGGGACTAACATGGAGCACTTATCAAATGGAGAAGCGGCAGTGCACAGTAGTAGCAAGGGCACCATTTTATCACACTGAGGTGAGCCAGTGCTTGCACAGAGGTCTGTGTCTGTGCCTGCTCCACACATCCAAACTACCAAACAGCCACAATGTTTGCCACAGAGCTACATTAGCTCTGTAGATCTCCCCTAGGGACCCACAGGCACCCCACACACACTGCCCCAACCCTCCCTCCACCGCTGTTTATTTCCAGCCTTTCCTTCAGGGCCTTGGTAGAGCCCCACTGTCTCCTACATATCTTCCTCCGGCCCCCCTGAGCCCAGACCCCTGGAATCGGTTCTGATACTTGGTAGGCAGTATCGGTTTGGTTCATCTTGGTGCTTACAGTTTCTTACTAAGTGTAACCCTCTGCACCTCACCTCAGGAGTCTCCTTTTCCACTTTAGTAGCCCCAGAAGCCTAGGGCACTGCTGGAGTTCCATAGATGGTGTTCGATAAATGTGGAACATTTAGGAGGGTGGGTGATCACTCTCCTCTGAGGGGTAAAGGAGCGAGCTTTGCAAAGGGGTCTCCCGACCCAGGGAAGCACTGCCCAAGTCTGTTCTTTTTGCTTCTCAGCAACACCCCCTCTAAGCCCCTGAAACCCCTTCTCCGATGTCAAGCATTTCCTAGCTCATTCTCTTCCAACCTAAGCAGTCTCCCCAGACCCCTTTTCTCCAGTGTCACACCTCAGCCCTTCTCCCCCCAGGGCTAGCCTGGGGTTACAGACCCCAGGCCCGGCCAGCGGCCCGAGGACCAGCATTATTTATCTGGCCTCTCCACCCTCCCTCGGGGTTGCCCTCTTTGCACCCGGCGCCTGGAGCGAGCGCCTCCCGCAGCCCCGCCGCCGCCGCCCGCAGGTCCCGCTCGGGCGCTGCCCCCGCGCCCCCGGCCGCCCCTCGCCGGGGCGGGGCGCGCGGAGGCGGGGGGCGCGCGGCGGCCGAGGCGGCGGCGGCGGAGGCAGGCGGGCCAGGCGCGCGTCCGCGGCGCCGTGACTCGGCGGCTCCGCAGCGGCTGCAGCGGGAGGACCCGGCCGGAGCCGCCGCCGCCGCCGCCGCCGCCATCGCAGCCGGGCGGCCGGGCCCCCGCCGCCGGGATGCCGAGGAGCCGGGGCGGCCGCGCTGCGCCGGGCCAGGCCGCGCGCTGGAGCGGCTGGCGGGCCCCGGGGCGGCTGCTGCCGCTGCTGCCCGCGCTCTGCTGCCTCGCGGCGGCGGCGGGGGCCGGGAAGCCGGCCGGGGCGGACGCGCCCTTCGCCGGGCAGGTGGGCAAGCGCGCGGGGTCGGGGCCGGGGCTGGGGCCGGGCAGGGGGCGGCACCGAGCGGGCCTCGTTCGGGGGGCCTGGCGCCGGGTCAACGCGAGGGCCGGGCGGGGCCCGCGGGCCGGGCTCCGTTCAGCACCGCGGACAGAGGCGGCGGGCGGGGGCGGAGCGGAGGGTCCGGGTGGCCGCGGTGACAGCGGGGCGTGTGGCCTGCAAGGCTGTGTGTGAGGGAAACCGTACGCCTCGGAGTAAATAGTAAGCGCAGCCAGTGTGTTGTGGGCTGGAGGAGAAGCCGAGGATGTTGGAGCTGGGGAAGGGGGAGGGAGGAGGGCGAGGAAGGACCGGATCGCCGTCGTGGTAGCTGAAGGGCCATCGGGATAGACTAGATCAGCGTGGCCCCACCGGGCAGAGCTGGGGCCGACCGACAGTGGGGGTGGGGGGTTGCAAGAAGGCACATTTCGGCCCAAGGCAGGAAGTTTGTAACAATCGGAGGTGCTCAGCCAGCCCAGGAGGCAGTGAGCTGCTCATCACTGGCATGTGCAAGTCGGAGCTCCAAGAGGGGATTGGATGGATGCATGCATAATGCCTGCATGGATACATGCATAATAACAGTCGTGCACCGTGGGCCAGACTTGGCGCTATGTTTGATAGGAATTAGCTTATTTGCCCCAGCATGTATCCTGGGAGCTTGTTATAGAACCTGTCCCCATTTTACAGATGAAGATAGAGACCCCGAGAGCTTAAGTAATTTGCTCAAGGTCACAGAGCTAGTGAGTTGACGCTAGTCTGTTCATGTTTAAGCCAGGGCATTATGTCGTATGGGGTCAGGGACAGTTGTACTATTTTTGTTGCTGTCTCTCAGTCTAGAAGCCTGCAATTTAAAAAAAAAATAATGTTGAACCAGTGTTAACGTTGCTGGAGGAAATTGGTGATTGCCTGAATTATCCTGAGAGAAGTGTGTTTGTTAAGTAGGCAGGCTCTTTAGAGGAATCTGCCAGAAGAGCAGTTTTTAACTGGGCAAGGGACTCAAGGAATCATAAATTCTCTGAAATTTTCTGCTAATGTGTGTTTATATGTGAAAAATGTATGGTTTTTCTAGAAGGGAAGCTCCTGGTTTCCTCAGCCTCTCCAAAGATGTTATGTTTAAGGAAAATTTAGGATGTGTGAGAGAATCCTTTGCCCAGCTGATAGTCTGCCTCTTAAGGGTTTATAATCATTAGCTTGTTTTCAGTGAAAACTTTCTCTAGTTTGAGGTTTTAGCTCTGTCAACGTGATGAGGTTCATGGCTTTCCACCATAGCAAAAGCAGGATTCTTCTAGACTTCCTTAGCGTGTGCAGGGTGAGGCAGAAGGGTCTGCCCTGGGGTTTAGGACCTGTGGGCTCTCCCCTGACCTTGGTCCTGGGGGCTTTGTGACTTTGATCTCCCACTGTCTCTGAAAATGGAGCGGAATGAGCTTAACTTGGAGGCCCTTTTATGCCCGTGGTATTTTGCACACTAAGAGAATACAGTTTGCTTAGATGTGCCGGGATTTGAAGGGAAGCTTCTCTCTGCACAGCTCTTCTCCTTACCAGCCTCACAGGCGTTGATTATTCCACTCTCCCTCCCTTCTCCATTCCCAGCCTAAGTCTTCTCATCAGGAAGGACCACGTCCCGGAATAGTCACATCCATCCTGGGTTATTTTTGTTGTTCTCTGTGGATATCTGGAGGAGTTCATTTTCAACCTGACCACTGTCTCCAGATGTGGAAGTTCTTTCGTAGAGGAAAGATACCTTCTTTTATTTTCGGGTCCTGTCCTTCCTTAGATCTTCTCATCAAAGCATGTTTGGCCCGAGCCTTTGGGAAACAATCCACAGAGCACCCTGATCCCTTTCACAGGTCAAAACCGATAGCCTGGAACACAACACCTTGTGTGTGGATTACTGTTATCTGACTGCATTGACTTACATTGATGTCCCGCTGACGTCTTTTTGTCCCCCTTCCCTCAGTCCTTCCCCCACTTGGCATGGCATTTCCTTACCTGAAAGGGTTTCATATGAGCTGCAGCCCGGACATTTTCTCTTTGCTCTACTTTTTCTGGATCACTTATAAAAAATTAAGTCAGACTTGTCCCGGCACGGTCTCTTGGGGCCCCCTGGACTCCTTATCCTTTCCGTGCAGAGAAGTGACGACTGGCTGTTCCCATCTGGTCGTTCCTACCCCTAAGTGCATTCTCCGGTCTTGATGGACGCATGACCATCCCAGTCCATTTAAAATATCTAATATGCTATCCAAAACTCTTAGAAATTATCGAAGGAATTTACATCTAATTATCCCTTACTGAACACTAGTGGGCGAGATGACTGGAACCTTATCATTGCTTTTCGGCCCACAGATAATGTTGCTTGCTCCTCTTTCTGGCTTGAGGTCCCTGGAGTCCGACTCCTCCCTACCTCCCCATTAGCAGGCCGTATCTCCCACTGTTCATAGATAATGCATCTCCACTCCAGACAAGCTTGCCTCTCATTTATCCTAAGACTGCTAGGGTTCTCGGCATGGTCCTGTGCTGTTCACTGCTGCACCTCTGCTCGTTCATCAGAAATCTCTCCTTACGGTTGTGGATCACACTTGCCTCTCTCTCTGGGAACCCCTCCCTCCTCCCCGCATCATTTATTCCTCTCAGGGGAACACTGGGAGACAACCTTAGTCATTGTGTCATTTATTTTTTGAAAACACCCATTGTTTAGGAAGGAAAACGTCGTGGATCTCGGGCAAGTTTTTTCCCCACCAAGATCTAATACAATTCCTAGGCGTGATTACTCATCTGTAAGCATCCTGTTCTTTATGTCCAAGGGTTATTCTCATCTGAAATAGGTATGTGCAGGCTTATAGGTTTCAAGATCCTTTCTAAAACCTGTGCAAGCATGAGACCTGAGTCCACTCCCCAGCACCCATGGGAAAAGCCTGAGGTAGCACCTGTTTGTCACCCCTGTGCAGGGTGGGGAAGAAGCAGTGGCCCTGGGGCTTGATGGCTAGCTAGTCTATCCTAATTGTTGAACCTCAAGTCTCACACACATGCACACAAATGTATGTGTGGGCATGCACACTTGCACATACATATTCATAGGCACTCACACAGGTAACATTGCACACACACAAATGCATGTGTGGGGACACACACTCATGCATACTTGAGCACATGAGTACACATACAGGTATCACACACACATACTCACAGGCACACCCATGCACAGATAAAGAACTTCCTAGAAGGGTGCATCGCCCCCCTAGGTGGGCTACCTTTCCCAGACCTGAGCTCACCCTTCCAGTTGTAAGCAGTAGCTTCACAGTTCACTTTTGAGTTCTATCATTCAATGTCATCCAAACAGCAGTGACAGGCAGGGAAGAGGGATTGAGAGGCAGCCATCACCATAGCAATCACCAAGTAAACACACAGCAGCACTTCACAGTTACTTCTTCAGTTGCCTTAAATGAGGTGTCCAAGGGCATAAACCTTGATTGCCAGTGATTCAAACCATAACTTGTCCCTGCCCTCCTGACTTCTAAATTGAAACTGTTTTTCTTTACTCTCTTTGGCTTTTGATTTCCTGTCTCTTGTCTTATATTACCAAGACAAAAAAAATTTTTTTTTGATTCAGTTTGGTTTTTGCCTCTGCTTTCTTGAGTGCTTCTTTTGCATTTTGTGTTTGGGGTGGAGGAGGACTGCTACCAAGTCTCTGGTTGGCTTCTTGCCTCTAGTGTATTTAAAGCATCCCTTTCTCTTAGTACTAGCTAGGGAGAATCCCCATCTAAGTTTTTGCCCTTCCTAGGTATAATCTGATTTTGAGGAAAATCAGAATAGACAAAGCTGAGTCAGCAAGCTGGAGCCACATGAGTACCAGAAGTCCTGCCCAGGAGTCTGCTCTGGAGGGATGAAAACATTCCCTGGTTTGCAGCTGCAGTCAAGGGGGTGAAGAGCTCCAGATGAGGCTGAGGCCAAGACAGACCTATTAAGATGCACTGACAAATTCCCGCATCCCCAGTGCCTTCAGTATCCTTGTAGCCTCCAGTTCATCCCACTCTCACCTGGGGGAAAAGAGCCCATCAGAAGTTCTCCCTGCTGCATGACCTAACCCTGTCCGGACGCCTTCTTGTGTTCCTGTGGATTTTCCTAACAGCCTCTGGTTGTGTACGGAGCTCCGAATGCTCCAGGCACCGCCATGTAATGTGGGATCCCGACCACGCCTCATAAAGGAGTCACGGAAACTGTGCTCACTTTATGGGTGAGTAAACAGGGGCTCAGAGAGACGATGGAGCTTCCTTGTCAGCTCCCGTGGGGACCCACCCACAGCTAAAAAACACTACGGTGGCTCTGGATCTCTGTCCCTGTGCTCAGTGCATTCTCCTCTGCCCAAACTGCCTTGGCTCTACATTACTGAAACCAATGTTTTCCACTTTCGCGAATGTCCCATGCCAGACCTTGAAAGGCGATAGTTTAAAGATGAGCGAACTATATTGCTGAACGTAGATGCTAATTATATCAAAAGACTTGTGTTGGGAATTGCTTGGCCTTGCAGATAATATAGAATCCTGTAAACTCCCAAATGAGGAAACAGGCCGAAATCACCATCCCCTCAGGGTCTGACACCTAACGGGATAAATACTTCTAATCTTCATGTCTGTGTCCAAGTATTCAGAAGTTCTCTTGAAGAATACATGTTGCTTAGTTAGGGTTTCTAGTGCTGTGATGAAACACCATAACCAAAAAGCATTTTGGGAAGGAAATGGTTTATTTGGCTTACACTTCCAGATCACAGTCCATCATTGGAGAAAGTCAAGACAGGAACTCAGACAGGGCTGGAACTGGAGGCAGGAGCTGATGCAGAGTCCGTGGATTGGTGTTTGGCCTACTTTACATAGCTTGCTCAGCCTGCTTTCTTATGGAACCCAGGACTACCAGCCTAGGCCTGGCACTGAGATGAATCTCAGAGGAAATCGGTGGAGAATGGAGGGTCAGCACTCCAGGCAGGGAAAACTGGGACCCACGGCTTCTCCAGAGTCTGCAGCAAGTTTAAGGAATACTGGATAATTGGATCTATCAGAGGCATCGAGTTACTTGATTGTTTCCAGTAAGAACATGTAAGGAGAAGGGCCTGGAAAGGGGAGTTGTGAGCAGACTGTAAGATTGGCTTTGGTCCAGAGCCTAAGGGCCTCGTAGAAGGCACCTGAGCTGAGAAGTAGCCTGTTCAGAGCATTGTGAGGAGGCTGAGGGACCCGGCTGCATGTGCCTCCAAGTTGCTTTGAGTGACCGTTATGGCTGGGGGTGTTTTAAGCTCACTTAAGGTGTGAACTCTTACCCTGCCCCCGCCTTCACAGAGCAGTCTGCTCTTCTCATTTGTTTATTTTGCAGTATCTCCTGCTTGGTGCATGTTAGCACTGTACCCTGAGCTACACTGCAGCTCCTGCACAGAGCTTTGAGAACCAATCATTTGGGTTCTCTGGACTTCAGAATTAATTTCACTCAAGTTCTGATAAGTTTTACAGACATTTGTTTTGAAAAATCAACTTTGATCTATGCTTTAGTAGTGTGTATGACAATATCAAAGTCTATTTAGTGTGTACTAAATACATATGTATGTATATGGTTTAAGTATCTGTGTACCCATAAGTACATAGATAACATTTTACAAAAGGTTATGCATGTAGCTCTAACAAAGAAGAGAAAAACAGACATTGTTACTTAGCTTTTACTAGCAATGAATCCTTTTTAAACTCAATTCTGTTCCACAAACATTTAGGTGTCTCCAAAGCAGGAGTGCCCTTCACCCTTTTCTCTCTCCGCCTGCCTTATAACAGTAACCACTCCCAGCCTTGTAACAGTAACCACGCCCAGCCTTGTATCAGTAACCACGCCCAGCCCTCCCTGGCTGAGCACTTGTTTACTGTCCTCACTTCCTTACACATCTGTCTCACACCAAACTTCCTCCATCTCTTATTTAACTTTAGAAACTTCCCGCTTGACCAGCCGCTTGCCTGCCTCTAATCCTTTATGAAGGAGTCAGAAAGATGTTTTAAACATAAATGTATATAACTCTAGCTGTGTATAGTGCTGCACACCTTTAAACCCCACCACCACTTAGTAGGCAGAGGCAGGTGGGTCTCTGCAAAGCAAGTTCCAGGCTAGCCAGGGTTACATAGTCAGACCCTTTCTCAAAAAAAAAAAAATTATATGAGACCTGTGTATAAAGCCAAATCACATTCCCTAAGTGTTCACAGTTGGTAGAATGCTTGTGCAGTGTGCAGGGGGCCTAGGTTTCATCCCCAGCACTGCACAGGCCAGTTGTGGTGGTACACACCTGTAACCCCAGAACTTGGGGGTGGAGGCAGGAAGACCAAGATGTTCTAGGTCATCTTCATGTGGTTTGAGGCCAGGACCCCCCCCCCCACACACACAACACATACATGCACACATGCACACAAAAGGCTGGCAAGATGGTTCAGTGGGTAAAGGCCTGATGACACACAGTTGGTGGCATGAGTTTGATCCTAATAATTTACATAAAATTAAAGGTCAAAAGAGAGAATACCACAAAGTTTCCATACCAGTGCCATGGTATGTATGCTCATACATACACACACACACACACACACACACAGAGAGAGAGAGACAGAGACACAGAGACACAGAGATGGAAGAAGTAATAATGAATAAATAAAAATTTTAAATAAAAGTTATAAAGTAAAACCAGCACAGCACATTTATAGCCTGTCTCCTGTTTCCTCTGAGCGCACTGTACACACTGCTGTCCCTGGTGACCATTTACCCGTGGGCTCACAGCGTGGTATGAGCGATAGCTATAGAGACAGCAAGCACGTCATGGCCGAGCTGGATGGTGACTGCCTGCTGTTGGTTTTATTATTTTTATGTCTTTCTGAATACTTAAAAACTTTGGTAATAACAAAGATTTTAATGCATTCCAATTAGACCTTCTTGTTCCCACCCTCCTCTTGCTTAAATGGCTTTTAGGACAAAGACTAACCCATTATTACTAAACTACTACTAATTTTTAAAAAGACTTGTTTATGTTTATTTTTTTTATGTATGGGTGTTTTGCCTGCATGAATGTCTTTGTACTTCAGGTATGCAGTGTCCTCAAAATCCAGAAGAGGGAGCTATTTTCCCTAGGGCTGGAATTACAGACCGTTGTGAGCTGTCTTGTGGATGCTGGAAATTGAATCTGGGTCCTCTGAAAGAGTAGCTAATGCTCTTAGTCACTGACCCATCTCTCCAGCCCCAACCGCTACCAAGATTTTATCATGGAAAACTTTCAAACATGCACAAAAGTAGCAAGAACACTACGGTGAGCCGCTTGGACACAGCAGCTACCAGTCAGCCATGTGAGGCCCAAGAGACCTTACATGTAGCTCCAACTCCCACTTTTTCAACCCACTTTCTTCATTGGCTGCTAGACTCCAACCACCTTGGCCCAGTCTGTGCTTCTCTAGACTACAAACGCCTTCCCTTTAAGAAATTAAATGGGATCATCTTTTTTCCTGAAATGTTCACATTTTTAGTTTTCACCTGGCCTCATCCGATCATTCACAGGGCTCAGCTGAGAAGTTACATAGTTGGGGGCGGAGTCTTCCCTGACGTTACAGCCGATATCTCTGACATGCGCACAAAGCATCTTGTCCTGGTCTTTCATGTATCACAATTGCAATGTTTAATTTGCAATTAAACTTCCGCATCTCTCTCCCATACCAGGCTGTGGGCTCACAGCAAGAGTTCAGTGGGGATGGCAGACATTACTGATGCTGTGGGGTGAGACAGACTCTCAGGGGTGAGATGGTAACACTGGCTAAACCAAGGACCTCCTCTAAACCTGGGACCCATGGGGTGGGACGCAGGCACATTTTGAAGAATATCTAATGGTTCAACAGGACAAGGCCAGAGTGCAAATGAATGTGATATTCTATCGTAAAAACGAGGCGTGGTCTGCAGGATGTGTCCAGGCAATATGGTGGCTCAGTAGAGCCAGAGGATGTGGAATTTGGGGAAGGGTGATGAGAAAGGGCTTGAAGCTTGTTGAGATCTGGGCTTAGACTTTCCAACTGGCAAGGAGGAACCAGAAGATGAACTCCACACTCACCACAACCCCCGCCAGCCCCCCTGAACTCAAATAAAAGCAACTTACAAACTAGGTAGAGGTTATTTAGCTCAGCCATTTTCCCATTAAAGAAACAAACAGCCTTAACCATTGGTCTTTGTCTCCTCTCTCCTTGTTGTTAACGCCTCAGTAAGCAGAAGGAACCACGACTGCAATGGAAAGAGT